>NW_027279981.1:0-17500 GCF_046629955.1 Centroberyx affinis
CTCCATCAGGACAGCCACACCCCAACAACAACAAAACAAACTTGAACTTGACTCTGTGTTTTGCTCTCAGGTACCCCGGCGTGTCCTTCGTGGTTTACACCGGGGACCAGGAAGTGAGCGGGGAGCAGATCCTGGAGGGAGCGGTGCAGCGCTTCAACATCACGCTGCCGCGGCCCGTCACCTTCGTCTTCCTGCGGCACCGCCTGCTGGTGGAGGCCGCCTCCTACCCCCACTTCACCCTGCTGGGCCAGAGCATGGGCTCCATGTTCCTGGGTAAGACTTCGACCCGACCGACGCTGCCGGGGTTACAGGTTCAAATCCCACTGGACCCATGCTAAAGACATCAGGATCAAATGGCGGTCAATTCTGTCTGAGTTTGGTCTTCTATTTGGTCTATTCTATTTTGGCAGGTGAACAGACATCATTTGGAGTTGCTATTCTATTCTATATAGGTGGAATTTAATTCACTGATAAAATGTTGTGTTCATTTTCACAGCATTTTAAAATGTATTCATAGTAGGGATGGGATCGATCGGCCAGCAATCGGAATCGGCCGATATTCAGTATAAGTATGAGATCGGAGAATTACGATAATGCTTTAATAGTCACTGATTGCAAAAACCGATCGATGACACAAAACACGTGAGCCATTTCTCAGCGGAGTTGGTGTCATTGTCACATGCTAACTCACCTCAAAACATGTGGCGGTGTGGATGTTCATTAAAAACACAAATCTTCATGGACAACCGGTAACGCCACAGTCCGTCACGCCCGCTACTTCCCCTCATTTAATTCTCTGCTTATTTAATGCATCAATTCATCTCATGCCATGTGCGTTTGTTTACATAAGGCTCTGCACTGTCCACGGTCCACGGAGAGGTAACTGAAAAGTCTAATTTCTCTCTCTCTTAAGAACATTCACTTATACAAAAACAAAGACTGAAGCGGATATATATCTTCGGAGGGAGTCTCCATTTATTTAACTGAATCAACAACACAGGCGAGTGGCAACAGTCTGAGTCTTGTGCTTCGGTTATCTGACTAAATCATGTTGCGCTACCTAGAACGCACATGGTTTTGTTTACATAATGATCAAGTAAATATTGAGGTAGAAAAAAAGAAAATGTGGATACTTTTTAACCAGGACTCAATTTGATGGATGAAATGTATGTAAAATGGAAACTGTTAGACCTATAATACTGCTATACCAGCTGCTATAACAAAACAAAAAAACTATCGGTCCGGCTGATCGGTATCGGCAGATATGGCTCATAGACGATCGGTGATCAGCGGCAAAAAACGTTATCAGGGCATCCCTAATTCATAGTCTTTGTGAAAATAGCCTTTAAATTTATTCAGACTGTAGTCATGGCAAATTGATTAAATTTAATCAATTGTTTCCTGACTAAAATGGCCAATGATCTTAGTCAAATAAAATAATTACATTATAGTTGATGACAATATGTCCACTTAACCTCTCCTCCCCACCTCCAAAAAAACAGGTGAATCTATGTAGAGCTGCAACGATTAATCGATCAGTCGATTAGTTGTCAACTATTAAATTAATCGACAACTATTTTGATAATCGATTAATCGGTTTGAGTAATTTTTTAAGAAAAATAAGTCAAAATTCTCTGATTCCAGCTTCTTAAATGTGAATATTTTCTGGTTTCTTTCCTCCTCTATGACAGTAAACTGAATATCTTTGGGTTGTGGACAAAACAAGACATTTGAGGACGTCATCTTGGGCTTTGGGAAACACTGATCCACATTTTTCACCATTTTCTGACATTTTATAGACCAAACAACTAATCGATTAATCGAGAAAATAACCGACAGATTAATCGACAATGAAAATAATCGTTAGTTGCAGCCCTAAATCTATGAGATCGTTGGATAACTGAACATCCAACTGAACGACCTGTCTGTGTGTGTGTGTGTGTGTGTGTGTGTGTGTGTGTGTGTGTGTGTGTGCGTGTGTGTGCGCGCGCGTGTCAGGCTGGGAGGCTCTGACGGCCTTCGTACCCGACCTGTACGTCGACTCGATGGGTTACGCCTTCACCCTGCCGGTCTTCCGCTACCTGGGCGCCTGCAAGGTGGCGAGCTACGTCCACTACCCGACCGTCAGCACCGACATGCTGTCCGTGGTGAGGGAGAGGAACCCCAGGTGAGATGTCAGTCACACAGTGTGGGCGGGGCTTAGACTTCCTGTTGCTGCAGTTTGAGTTTCTCTTTCGTTTTTGTCTGTTCAGCCATGGTGTAGCCTGGTGTCCAGCCCCTGTGAATCGCAGTTTTCAGCACTCTTCGAATTTGCCAGTGAAGACAACAGTGTGTTATTGTTGCACATACCATTTTTGAGTGAGATGGACCTTCCAAGCAAGAGTGCTGCAAACTGCGATTCATAGGGGCTGCACACCAGGCCAGCCATGGTGGCTATCACTGCTCGGATTATATTATTGTCACTTTGTAATGACGTTCTTAAATTGTTGTTTACATTCTAGCAGCCAATGGCATCGCTGGAAAGATTTGAGGCTCAGAAATAAACAGAATTCTGCACAGTCAGACTTTGTTGTCACTTTTTTCAACTGTTGTCACTTTTATTACATCGTATCCTGATTGGATTGAATCCTGAACCTCAGATCACGTATCAAAACGTATCAGGAGATAAATAGATTGTCCAATCGCTAAAAACCATACACTCTCTCTCTCCTCCTCCTCCTCCTTCTCCTCTTCCTCTCTCTCTCTCTCTCTCTTCCTCCTCCTCCTCTCTCTTTCTCCTTCTCCTCCTCCTCTCTCTCCTTCTCCTCCTCCTCTCTCTCTCTCCTTCTCCTCTTCCTCTCTCTCTCCTCCTCTTCCTCTCTCTCTCTCCTCCTCCTCCTCCTTCTCCTCTTCTTCTCTCTCTCTCCTCCTCCTTCTCCTCTTCCTCTCTCTCTCTCTCCTCCTCCTCCTCTCTCTCTCCTTCTCCTCCTCCTCTCTCTCTCCTTCTCCTCCTCCTCTCTCTCTCCTTCTCCTCTTCCTCTCTCTCTCCTCCTTCTCCTCTTCCTCTCTCTCCTTCTCCTCTTCTTCTCTCTCTCTCCTCCTCCTTCTCCTCTTCCTCTCTCTCTCTCTCTCTCTCTCTCTCTCCTCCTCCTCTCTCTCTCCTTCTCCTCCTCTCTCTCTCTCCTTCTCCTCCTCCTCTCTCTGTCTCCTTCTCCTCTTCCTCTCTCTCTCTCCTCCTTCTCCTCTTCCTCTCTCTCTCTCCTCCTCCTCCTTCTCCTCTCTCTCTCTCCTTCTCCTCCTCCTCTCTCTCCTTCTCCTCCTCCTCTCTCTCTCCTTCTCCTCTTCCACTCTCTCTCCTCCTTCTCTTCCTCTCTCTCTCCTCCTCCTCCTCCTTCTTCTCCTCTTCTTCTCTCTCCTCCTCCTTCTCCTCTTCCTCTCTCTCTCTCTCTCCTCCTCCTCTCTCTCTCCTTCTCCTCCTCCTCTCTCTCTCTCCTTCTCCTCCTCCTCTCTCTCTCCTTCTCCTCTTTCTCTCTCTCTCTCTCCTCCTTCTCCTCTTCCTCTCTCTCTCTCCTCCTCCTCCTCTTCTCCTCTTCCTCTCTCTCTCTCCTCCTCCTTCTCCTCTTCCTCTCTCTCTCTCTCTCTCTCCCCTCCTCCTTTTCCTCTCTCTCTCTCCTCCTCCTCCTCTTCCCCTCTCCCTCCCTCTCTCTCTCTCTCTCTCTCTCTCTCTCCCAGGTTCAATAACGCTGACTTCATCTCTGGAAACCCGGTGCTGAGTGTGGTGAAGGTGTTTTACTACTGCTGCTTCGCCCTGCTGTACGGCCTGGCCGGCTCCTGCAGCGATGTCATCATGGTGAACTCCACCTGGACGCTGGGCCACATCCTGGCTCTGTGGCGCTCGCCCGGCCGCACCGGCGTCGTCTACCCGCCCTGCGACGTCCGGGCCTTCCTGGACGTCCCGCTGGAGGACGAGGACGAGGAGGAGGACGGGTGGGAGGAGCTGGGAGGCGGAGAGGAGGAGGGAGGAGGAGGAGGAAGAGACAGAAAGTGCCACTCCATCGTGTCGGTGGGGCAGTTCCGGCCGGAGAAGGACCACCGGCTGCAGATCCGGGCGTTCCGCAGGCTGCTGGACAGGAAGGGGGCGGGGCCGGGGCCGGGCGGGCGGGAGGCGCCGCGGCTGGTGCTGATCGGCGGCTGCAGGAACCGGGAGGACGAGGAGCGCGTGGTGCTGCTGCGAGGGCTCTGCCAGGAGCTGGGCGTCGCCGAGCGCGTCAGCTTCAGACTCAACCTGCCCTTCAGCGACATGAGGAGGGAGCTGCTGGACGCCACCATCGGCCTGCACACCATGTGGAACGAACACTTCGGCATAGGTGAGGACACACACACACACGCACACACACACACACACACACACACACACACACACAGCCACCAATAACTCTGCGGTTGGACTTTGCAGCAGTAAAGCAGACACCGGCTGTTCAGAACAGACAATGGAAAGATTTATGAAAGGCTTGAATGAAAAGCTTTATCTCTCTCTCTCTCACTCCCCCCCCCCCCCCCCGTCCAAAAAACTGTGGGACACTATGAAGGCAATCACTAATATGACTCCAGCTTAAAAAATGTCTCAGTATTTCTGAAGACCTGCAAAAAGCAAATGAATTAAATGACTTTTACCTGAGATTTGAAACTCATGACTTCTCCTCTGAATGTAGAGATGTTTTAGAGACAGTCTCTGTTACTGACCAGGATTCAAGGTTGGTGACTGACCCTTATAAGGTCCAATCATTTTTTTAAGCACACCTGTACTAAAAAGGCCACAGGGCCAGATGGCATCTCTGCATTTCTCCTCAAAACATGTGCAGAGGAGCTGACATCAGCTTGGTGTCCCATCTTCCAAAAATCTGTGGACTTGCACACCATCCCCACCCTCTGGAAGAAATCAATAATTACACCTGTCCCCAAAAGACCTTGTCCAAAGGTAAACAGTGATTTTAGGCCTGTTGCACTGACATCCATTGTCATGAAATGTTTTGACCCTTTCCAGTTTGCTTACAAGCAGGGGCGTGGCTAGAGCTGGGCGATATGGTTGAAATCAGTATCACGATAATCATAAGGATTTTTCTCTATCAATATATATCACGATATGGTTCATGTATGCAAAATCACGTTAAATAATCAAATTAATGTTCATCTCATTGAACCGAATGGTAATGTTAGGTGTGATGTCAAACAAAACTGAAATATTCATATGATACTCCTACCATACCTCATTTTATGAGAGTTTATGAAAGTAAAATTTGCTTGTCATCATCAATTCAGACAGCAGAAATGTGTGTCACGATATCAAAATATCTTCATATCATCACGATATGATTCCACTGAAAGACGATAAATGATAATATTGAATTATCGCCCAGCCCCAGGCGTGGCACAGATGATGCTACTAAAAGCATCACACACCCGGTCACTAAACACCTGGAAGACCCCAAGGCTTATGCACGCCTACTGTTTGTTGATTTTAGCTCAGCTTTTACACACTGCAGCCTCACATGTTGACTCAGAAATTGAAATAGACGAGTGTAAATCCTTTTATTTTAAAATGGTATTTTTCCTTTTTAACCAATCGTACTCAGCATGTTAGGGTCAACAATGCCCTCTCAGAGCCCAGGTCAGTACTGGTGCCCCCTCAGGGTTGTGTCAGCTCCCCGGTCCTCTTCACACTGTACACAAATGACTGTACAAGAACCCCCCCTTAGAACTATATCATTCAATTCTCAGATGATACACCCATCCTTGGCCTAATGCGCAGAGACAGCAGTTCATCAGCTTACCACTCTGAAATAGAGAGATTTGTGCAACGGTGTGACACTAACCATCTTGTGCTGAATGTGAAGAAGACTGAGGAGATGGTGTTTGACCCGAAGGCAGTGGGTGATCTTAGGCCGGTGGCTATCCACAATGTATCCATCACTCAGGTCTGCTCTTATAAGTACCTCGGGGTTCATATTGATAATATGTTGAAAGTCTCTGCTCTAGACTTCAACAGCGGATGTATTTTTTACGTAGACTTAGGGTCTATGGAGTTGAGCAGAAGTTCCATGTTACTATTTTACCATGCAGTATTAGAGAGTATTATAAGATATGGTATTACAGCCTGGTATGGTAACTTGACGGTACAAATCACAGATCGCTCGCCTGGTACAGGCTGCTATGAAAATTATGGGGGTTAAAAAACACTCGTCCCTCCAAGCAATTTATGAGTAGTCTATTATCAGACAGGCACAGAAAATAGTGTCTGATCCAACTCACATCCTCCACCCAGAGTTCCAGCTCTTACCTTCCGGTAGAAGATTCAGGGCTGAACCGTTATAAACATTCATTCCTGCCTATGTCCATTAAGCTTCTCAACACTAACATGTTATGTAGATGTTGGCCATGAGGGCTGTGCAATATGTCGCCATTGTCAGCAGGTGTGTATGTGTATAAACTGTTGAATATGTGTATGTGCAAACTGTGTATGTGTATGGAAGCCATGTGTTGTTAAGATGTTAACGTTTTTTTACTATGTGGTATGTATGATTTTATCTTCTGTGGAACTCCAGAACAAATTTCCCTACGGGGACATGAAAGTATATCTTATCTTATCTATCTCTCTATCTCTCCCTCTCAATTCAATTCAATTCAATTCAATGTGCTTTATTGGCATGAAAGTTCACAGACAATGTTGCCAAAGCATCAAGATGAATATCAGTCTAGGTGTGTGTGTGTGTGTGTGTGTGTGTGTGTGTGTGTGTGTGAGTCAGTGCCTGGACAGAGGAACTGGGTTGCTGCGTGTTCAGCTCCCGTACCCAGAGCCTCCATCACAGAGTGAGGATCGGCAAACTATCACTCTCTCTCTCTCTCTCTCTCTCCAGGTGTGGTAGAGTGTATGGCTGCAGGGACCATCATCTTGGCCCATAAGTCCGGCGGCCCGAAGCTGGACATCGTGGTCCCGTACGAAGGCGGTCAGACGGGCTTCCTGGCGGACAGCGAGGACAGCTACGCCGCCGCCATGGAAGCCATCCTGGATCTGTCGCCGGCGGCTCGGCTGGAGATCCGCCGCAACGCCCGCCGCTCCGTCGACCGCTTCTCCGACCAGGAGTTCGACGCTTGCTTCCTGGCCGCCATGGAGCCTCTGATGAGCACACTGGAGCGATGAGGAAGAGGCGAGGCTCCGCCACACCAGCTCCGCGTCTCTATGTATTTATTTTGAGCTTTATCAGCGCTAAACAGATAAGTGTGGGAGGGGGGGGAGTCGATGCAAAGTGACTAATGAAAATCCTGTTTTCTCTTACTAAAAGTTGAAATATCTCCGGGCGCTAAAAACACGCCGTCGGTAACGTGAAACGGCCTCGGTTCCATTCAGAATAAGAAACAGAAGCCGGCGTTGTAGAGAGAGATTATCGGTGGAAAAACACCAAAAGCCACTAAAACCTAAATCTCTTCCTCCTGCTCCTCATCCTCCACGACGAAGAACCAAAACACAGGATGGGTGTTTCCAGTGACCTGCAGTGAATCAGACTCTTGTTCTCACTTTGCTTTGCTTTCAGTTCCATGGTAGGAAAGCCGGAAGCGTGGGGGGGGAGCCGGCTGCGAGCCAATCAGAGCTCTACGTCGCTGCGTTCCGTTCAAAGTCGGACGTCGTGAATTCCCAGCTGGTGGTTTGTGATCCCGGCCCCGGTGCGTTCCGGCGATCCGGCTTGGAAAAACCAGCGGCCAGTGATATTTGGCGACGTTAGCTAGCTAGTTAGCATACGTTAGCGGTCGTAGCGTTCAAGCGTAGCGTTAAAATTCCAGCTTGAAGCGCCATTTTTCCCGTCGCATTTTCCCAGTAGGAAGTCAGAATTCCCGACTTCGTAAGAATAGATTGAGCAGAAGTTTTTTTGTTTTTTTTTTATGATTACATTCCAAAATTAGATTGTTATCATTTGAAAACATTTAGAGCCACAAAATGATTGCGAGCATGGAAGTGAAATACATTTGTGTCAAAACCGCGGTTCTGAATGAGCTTTATTTTGCTTATAAAATAGTTCAGTTTTGATGAAAGTATCATCTGAGTTTTTGAAATATTGACTGATATTTTCTCTTAGAGCAGAATCTGTCCACAGTGGATGTTTAGTGTGTTGGATTGAAACCTGATATTTAAGATCGTCTTCATTTATGTGTTGAGTTTCTTACTTGTCAGACTTTCTTATCTGTTTACATTCAAGAAGCACTTGAAACCGTATAGGCTTTGGGTTAAGACGATGACCAAATCTCTTATTTAAATGTGTTAACTTTCACTTTATCCATTCCTGTTTGCCATGGAAATTTGTTACTGAATGTGTAAAATATTAAAGAATCTTTATTTTGGAAGACGTATTACTAATAGGTCTTTGTGGTTGCAGAGAGGCTATTTTGACTTTTATTTTCTCACAGAGAAGCTGAAATTCTGCTTTATTTAACAATACTGGCGTCATTACAATCGTCCACACTCGTTCTAACCTGCTTGATGTAAACTGCCAGCCTGCGGAGAGACAAGAGTGAGCATAATAAAGTATATTACAGCACAGAATAACTACAAACACAGTAATGCTGCATCCTAACAGAAAGGCTTTTGTCTTTACAATCTGTAGTTTCTGCACAGTGAAGAATCACAATCCGGACGAGAGATCAATCAAAGCTGCACTGATGCCGATGGAAGAAACGACAAATCACTCCCACAAACAGGTGGAGAAGTTACTTAGAAGTTAGTTAGTTAGCTGCCTCATTTTTTTTGCGATAAGGAAGTTTAGTCTGCTGTCCAGGTGAGAAACCGTTCAGAAACAGTCAGCTGGTAGAAGAGTGAAAGCAGCTGGTGAGGTTTGGGATTTCCCAGCCAGAGTTTCCTTCTGTTCCAGCATCTTCATTTAAACACAGGAAGCTTCAGCCTGTCAGTAGTTGATAACGAAAGACAGATTTTTTTTTTTTTTTTTTGCTGCATCAGAACTTCAGTGGAGATTTGATTGATTTCAAGTCCGAGTTCAGTAAGGAGCGGAGAGACATTCCGGTCACTGCGGTGCGTCGGTCGTCTTGTCCTGGTCCAACTCACTCCAAATAAAGACGGTCGTGTCTGTGAGCGCTCAGGTTGTTGTTTTATTTATTTACTGTATGTCCTTGTTGTCTTGGGTCTGGTTCTCGTCCGGACGCTCCGCCTCGCTCGGCCCGGCGGTGAGGTTTGCTTGTGAATCCTGCGGCTCGGTCTGGGTTTGTTGGGGGTCTGCAGCACTCTGCCCAAATCCCTCCTCCTCCTCTTCCTCCTCCTCCCCTCCACCCGCCTCCTCCTCCTCTCCTCCCTCTGCCTCCTCTCCTCCCTCTCTGTCGTCCAGGATGAAGAGGTTCTTCATGGAGTCGGCCACCTCTTCTCTCAGCTCATCCTCCGACTCCTCAAAGTTCCTGATGAGAACCAGAGGAAATTAAATCACTCGGTGCGGACTGAGACTCAGACTGGAGTTTTAGTTCTACAAACATTTCTCAGAGGCAGAAATAATCTGATTGGTTGAGTTAAACCTCAGTGGGCGGAGCCAAAGAACCACAGTTTTTCTGGCTAAGTAACATCAGACTGAAGCTCAGTGAAAAAGACAAGAGGTAAGAGAGGAGGAAGCTAATATGAAGCCTAGCGCTCTGCTGCTAACTGAAAAAATACAATCTAGCCATACTAAGTCTAGGTTAGCTAGCTGCTGACTTTCAACATCATGATGCCAAGGTCATGAAGGAATGAAAAAAGAAGTTATTGTCATTTATGTTTTTGTATTTATATTTTGACCAGAGTTCCTTCTTTGCCATTCAAGTTTGCCCGTTAGCTAACTGGTTCTTTGGCTCCGCCCACTGAGGTTTAACTCCATTATTTCTGCCTCCAAGAAATGTTATAACTAAAATGTCAGTCTGCAGTGAGCAGAGTCTGGAAGCAAACATAGAGATGAATACTTGAATTAATTTATTTCAATTAGAAGCTACTAAAAATGACACATGATCAGAAAATCATAAATATATCAAGGATAGAAAACTAACATTAAGTCCAATGAAAGGCTGTGAGAGTTTAACCAGACTGTTTTCCCAGTGAGCTAGAGTTCAGGTAGCCTGGTAAGACCATCCTGATCACGTGACCTCACATTTCTGTTTCGCTCCACGGATCAGTCTGGACTTCTGGACTAGAGTTCAGGAACAGAGTCAGACCTCCAGGTGAAGACAGACTAACATCCAGCCACAGGATCAGTTCACCTGTATCTGGCTCGTTGCCCACTTGCTCACCCTGAATATATTCCCACTCACTTCAGTTTACAGATAACTTTGACCTGCTAAAACCTTTTTTTAGGATGCTCATCTCTTGTTTTACTAAATGTTAAACCCTTTGTAACTTGAAGTGAAGCTTTTAAGTGAAATTTTATAAGCGGTATGGATAGAGAATCCACCGCATGACCCCAAAAATTTCAGGTTCGATCCCGTCAACAGTCAGCGTCTCCGTCAGAAAGCTGTAGCATCAGGGTAGAGCTGCAACGATTAATCTTATAACCGATTAGTTGTCGACTATTAAGTTAATTCTGATAATCGATTAGTCGGTTTGAGTAATTTTTTAAGAAAAATAAGTCAAAGTTCTCTCATTCCAGCTTCTTAAATGTGAATATTTTCTGGTTTCTTTCCTCCTCTATGACAGTAAACTGAATATCTTTGGGTTGTGGACAAAACAAGACATTTGAGGACGTCATCTTGGGCTTTGGGAAACACTGATCCACATTTTTCACCATTTTCTGACATTTTATAGACCAAACAACTAATCGATGAATCAAGAAAATAATCAACAGATTAATCGACAATGAAAATGATCGTTAGTTGCAGCCCTACATCAGGGCATCCAATTCCGGACAGCATATGACCAAAAAATCACAATCATATACCAATATATTTCATCCTGTACTGTTTTCACTGAAGTTTCTCATAAATTAACAATCCTCCATCTGTCTTTTTTTTTAAAGTTTAATATCTCTTTTACCTTATCTTGTAACTTATTTTCTTCCAGTCCCTGCAAATGGATGATAGTGCACCTATTTTTCAGATTCAAAATTCGTATCCAATTCCGGACACTTACTTTCATCCGTGTCGGTGTATTCATATACTCGATATTAACCCTTTATTAACCCTTCCTGTACCTTCACAGTGTTACAGATACTTGTAAGAAGTGCAGGCTCTGTACTCAAAGCTCTTATTTTTCCATTTATCAGCCAATACCGATTCTCTACATGAAGTAACTGTCGCCCAAAGTGGGATTTAAGGCTTCCCGCTTCTTGTTCGTGACTAAGCTGTAACTTAGTGTTTTATATGCTTAAATGTGTATAGATATTTATGAAATTTGATACCTAGCTTCTGAAATGTGTATGAATTTACGTCACTTAGCTTTCGGTTGGGAACTCTGTATAAAAATGCAGGTAAATACTGGAAACTACGCGAGTGACCGAGTGGCCGGAATTGGATAGAATTCCGTTAAGTGAGATACGACCTGTTCACTCTGTTTAGAGCCTCCTCTAAATAACTCACATTTCATTTAAAATAAGTCACATAATCTCATACATGTGGAACAGAGAGGAGTCGACTCACGTGTCGTCATCGTCCGACCGCGGCTCCAGACGCTCTTCATCCACCTCCACATCAGAGTCTTCCTCCTCCTCCTCCTCCTCTTCCATATCACCCTTCCTCTCCTCCTCTTCCTCCTCCTCCTCCTCCTCTGCTCTGTCGTTCTCTGGGTCTAAAAATGAGGGGAAAGCGAGGAGAGTGTGAGTTCAGTTTAGGGTTTGTTTATTCTGAGTGACACATCAATGCCTCGCTTTAAAACTATAGATACTGTCATTCACCACCTGAATACTGGTGAACTCCAGCTGTATCAGGTTCAGGTGTTTTGTTAATTTAATCAACCTGTTTACCAAAAGCATCACGGCTGGTAAAATTTCCCTATCTTCTGTCATGTGAAAACTCATCTTTTCTCCAATATCTTCCTCCTCTACCTTCTTAAAAACTGTGATTCATCTCTGTCTTCAGCTTTTTTATGTCCCTCATTTCTTCCCGTAGCACCTCTATCGGACATGATCATTTTCAGGTCACAGGAATATTTAGATTATACACAAATTGTCAGAACACTTTGGCTTTAACTCTTGCATTCCTCCGTACTGGTTGCTTGTAATGTGGATAATCTAGGAGTTGAAGCTTGTTTTGTTCACTGTAAGTCTGTGGATCAGGGGCCGGATTCACAAAACCCTCTTAAGTAAAAAAATCTTCTCAAGTGCCATTTTTTTCTTAACTTTAGTCTTAAGAAAAAAAATAGGGAAAAATGATATTCTCAAAAACAGTTCTTATATATTTTCTTAACTTTCTTCTTATGTTTCTTCCTAAGAAAAAACTTAGGAATAAATGGTATTCTCGAAATGAAAGTTCTCAAATTTGTTCTTGATTTTTTTCTTAACTTTAAGACGGCCTTCACCTGTCTTAAAACTCCTACAGTGAAAAGGTAAGCCTCTAATATCATATATTTAAACACATTTTAGACAAGTAGGTTATAGTTCAAAGTCTTCATAGGTTCCCCTACACCTAACATTAAGATGAACATTTATTGTAAAGCTTTATTTGGTGTAGGGCCAGGTAGGCCTCTGTCTCATGTCTGTTGGAAATAAGATGCAAATTTTACACTTACCAACAGCAACCAATGTTTAAATCTTTGCTCTAGTTGCTCTAAATAGGTTTTTCTCCATTTGTTTTGTACATGGAAGCACTTTGGGTTGTCTCCTAGCCTTGTCTCCTAGCCTCCTAGCTTTGTCTCCTAGCCTCCTAGCTTTGTCTCCTAGCCTCCTAGCCTTGTCTCCTAGCCTCAATGACAGTAAGCCTAAAGTTTATTAACCAGAATTAATTCAGGCCCTATTTTGAGAAGTTCTTAAGTAGGAAAATTAAAGAAATTTGTAAGAAATGAGACTGTTACTAAGAAAATATTGAGGAATTGCACTTAAGAGCCTTCTTAAGAACTTCCTAAAATTTCCTCTTATGTCATCTCTTAAGATCTATCTTAAGAACACATTGGTGAATCCGGCCCCAGATCTTCAGTTAAACACAGATGTATCAGCGGATGGACGGTCTGACCTGGGGTCAGTGAGCCCAGCGTTGATGATGTAATCTCTGCCTGGGCGAGGGCGAGCAGCAGGGTGTTGGGAGGCCCGTCGCCCCACTGCCTGCGACCTGCAGCCTCCTCCTCACCTGGGGGGGGGGGGGGGAATACATGACAACATGAAACAAAAATCTGCCAGATTTTCAGATTCTATCTAAATGTATTTCTTTTTTTTTATTCTTTATTTAGGGATAACAGTGATTTAAATTACAAGAGACATACATCAATACAGTAGAGATATTGGTAAGCAGAGGTTTTACACAGTTGAATCATTATGCACATGTACAATTTTCCTCTTTCCTTCCCGAAATCCTTCAAATTTTTTTTATTTATTACAACAATTGTAGGTTTCTAGAACTTTGTACAGGCTGAGAAAGGTAGGTGTGTCTATAAGGAGCTGGGAGAGGTTTCGACAAATCAAATACGGGGAGAGACAACAGAGGGAGGAAGGAGACCAGAAAAAACTGATGAGGTTTGTTAATAAAAATAAAACAACAAAAACAGATTATTCATTTGTAAGATAAGAGACCTATTTCGACCAGAATTTAATAAATGTATTTTTTTTTTTTGTAGACGGAGTGAAAAAGTAATTTTTTCCATTAGATATATTTCATTTACCAAGTCAAAGATAATTCGGTACAGAATATGTTTTTTAATGCTTTGTGTATCTCTGTCCAAAAATGTCCTAATGCTGGACATTCCCAAAATACATGCCAGTGGTTTCTGTCTAAATGTATTTCTGATGTGTTTGATAATTTGTGATAAAACCTGGGACACCACTCGCATTCACCTGTAAATATCTCATGAGAAAAATTATTGATTGGACGATCTGCTTCAATACATGACATGGGGATTCAATACAACCACGATAATGTAAAAAAAATAAAATAAATGTAATGTAATAAATAAAAGTTCAGTGACAACACAGTCAGTACGTCACCTGGTCCAGACTGAGCTGTGGCGTCGTAGACGGAGGAGACGGCCATGTTGGCGAGGGCGTCCAGCAGAGAGCGAGGAGCCTCCTGACTCCACCCCCTCCTCGCCTCCACTTCCTGTCCCGCCGACCAATCCCTGAGCTTCAGCTGCTCTCCTGCCTGGAAGCTCAGAGTCTGGTTCAGAGGGTCCGGGTCCTGAGAGAGAGAGAGAGAGGGAGAGAGGGAGAGGGAGAGGGAGAGAGGGGAACAGAGACAGGGGGGGGGGGGGGGGGAGAGAGAGGGAGAGAGAACAGAGAGAGAGAGGGGGGAGAGAGAGAGAGGGAGAGAGAGAGGGGGGGAGAGAGAGGGAGAGAGAAGAGAGAGAGGGGGCGAGAGAGGGGAACAGAGAGAGAGCGAGAGAGGGGAACAGAGAGAGAGAGACGGAGAGAGGGGAGGAAACAGAGAGACAGTGAGAGAGAGAGAGGGAGAGAGAAGAACAGAGACAGAGAGACGGAGAGAGAGAGGGGAGGGAACAGAGAGGGAGAAATTTTTTTTTTTTTTTTTTTTGGGAGGGAGAAATTTTCATACACAAGGCAACACAATGTCATTTCCATTTAATACAATACATATTTACAAAAATACATACAAAACACAAAGAAAGAATTAAAGAAAAAGAAAGAAAGAGAAATAAAGAATGAGTGAGAAAGACAAGAGAGGGGTGGAGAAAAAGGAAGAGGGAGAAAAAAGATGGAAGAAAGAAAAAAATCTGGAGTGAGAAGACGAGAAGAAATAATGGAGAGAGGGAGAGAGAAAGAGGAGGGAGAGAGAAAGGAAGGTGTGTGAGTGACAGAGAGAGAGAGAGAGAAAGGAAAACAAACAGAGAGAGAGAGAAAAGCAGCAGGTGATCTCTCTCTCTCTCACCTCTCGCTCCTCCTCTCCTCCTCCGTCACCCGCCCTCTTCTCTTCTGTGTCTTCCTCTCCTCTCTCCTCCCGCTGCTGCTCTGCCTCTTCTTCTTCTTTCTGCCCCTCGTCGTCTAACCGGATCTCAAACGTGATTCCCTTCTGCAAAACAGCAGAAGATCTTGTTTTTGTCCAGTTCATTGTTGCTAAAGGAACAGATCACCTTCCAATGAAAACTCTGTCATTATCTATTCAAACTTGACTACAAATAAGCCACAAGTCATTACACAGTGTGAAACATTAGACCTCTAATAACTCTCTTTAAAGTTCCCATATTCTCCACTTCCCAGAGTTTTATTTTGTGTCTTTCTGTCCATTCAAAGCTGTGTGTGTGGTGTCATGAACCAAAAACACTCTCAATCCAATTTTCCACGTTCATTTTCCAGCATCTCTCATTAATATTAACGACCCCTCTGTTCCGATTGGCTAACCCAGAGGTTCTCAATTGTTTTTCAGCCAAGGACCCCTTACAAGATAGAGAATATACCGAGGACTCCCTCGTTCTGATTTGTGATTTTGGGCTATATAAATAAAAATTGACTTGACTTGACATGTATGTCCCTTGGAATAATCTGACGTAGCCTATTTTTTACACTTCTATGGTCTTAGTTATGTGAAAAAACAACACAAGAGAAATGTATTAGAAAGATATTAGATATGTATTAAAAATATTTGCACCATCTCAACACAGAATACCCATAAAACAATCATAAAACCGATTAGCTGCAAGTAACACTGTACCTAAACAAAATATCAAAGTGCATTTCAAAATAACTTTTTTTTATATCATAATAATTTAAATGAATGAATCTGAAAACTTTTCACGGACCCCCTGGCAGAGTGCCACGGACCCCTGGGGGTCCCCGGACCCCACTTTGAGAACCACTGGGCTAACCGTTTCAAGAGTCTTAGGCTGCGTTCGGAATGGTTCACTCATTCCCTCACTCACTATTCCCCATGTAGTGTTTATCATATAGTGAACTATATGAGCAACGACCAAACGAAATTTCGGACACTACAGTAAATATAATTGCGTCAAAAAAATGCGCTGGATATTGGTGTGACGCACCGGGATGCGCCCAGCATCACGTAAATAAACCAAGCATCATGACAGCAGGTTGAAATGGACTCAGGTCGTATTGATTTTGACAAGTTTTCAGCATTAAATTACAAATAAATTGTTGAAATTCTAATCATGTGCAAGTGTGGTTTTGTCAACTTTGGTGCCGTCTGCTAATGGCAGCGAGCTGTTTTGGTTTGGTAAACAAGCTTGTGAGCTAATGACTAGCAGAAGCTTTCATATCACCTCCTGTCCTGTATTGGTGGATAAAGTAGTCAGCTGACCTGTAACGATGATTCCTGCAGTTTTGCTGCTCTTGGTTCAAAACGGAGGAAACTCGAATGAGGTGTCTAATCTTTTGTTGATTTGCTAACGCTGTCAACCGGTAAATAGACCAGTTTCTATTAGCTAACATGTTAGCTAGCTGTTTCTTCTTCTTCGGTAAGACACGATCACATTGCATTGTGGTATACAGGAGAAATTGTAGGGTACACTGTCTGTTCACTACAATTTGTAGTGCATTGTGGGTATCTTATAGTGGACTATTTAGTGAATCAAATTAACCGTTGCGAATTCGGACACTTGTAGAAAATGGCGGATACACTATATAGTGCACTATTTCTGTAATAGGGAACGGTTTCGAACAGAGCCTTAGTCTATTATTTCTTACAAAAATGATAATGAGCGAACCTTTGTGACGCCACAAAGTTACGGAAGTCCAAACGGCTCGTTTAGAGGCTCGCTGCACTAATATGGATTGTGTGGATTTAGTTTTGATACTTTCACCATGTTTAGATAGACCATCCAACTCCTTTATCATCACAGAGGAGAGGGGAGTCCTGCTTTACACCATGTGGGACCTTTCAATTTCATACTTTTTAAAGCCAAACATTTAGCTAAATAATTCCACATTAGATTCAGCTGATTAAAGCTCAGACTTGTGGGTGTGTTTGGTGTGTTGTCTCTCACCTTGTCCCCGTGTCTCCTGTCCAGCTCTCTCCTCTCCTCTCTGTTCTCCTGTCTGATCTGTCTCAGCGCTGCTTCAATGTCCTTCAGCAGGGAGGAGAGACACGGGAGAGAAAATACAGTTTCATCCCACTGCTATAACTGGAGAGCGGTTTGTGTGTTTGTGTGTCCCACCATGGAGGAGAGGAGAGGAGAGGAGAGGAGAGGAGAGGAGAGGAGAGGAGAGGAGAGGAGAGGAGAGGAGGAGAGGAGAGGAGAGGAGAGGAGACAAGGAGAGGAGAGGAGAGGAGACAAGGAGAGGAGAGCAGACAAGGAGAGGAGAGAAGACAAGGAGAGGAGAGGAGACAAGGAGAGGAGAGGAGACAAGGACAGGAGACAAGGAGAGGAGAGGAGAGCAGACAATGAGAGGAGAGAAGACAA
>NW_027279981.1:20000-50000 GCF_046629955.1 Centroberyx affinis
GGAGACAAGGAGAGGAGAGGAGACAAGGAGAGGAGAGCAGACAAGGAGAGGAGTGGAGAGGAGACAAGGAGAGGAGAGGAGAGCAGACAAGGAGAGGAGAGCAGACAAGGAGAGGAGAGGAGACAAGGAGAGGAGAGGAGAGGAGAGCAGACAAGGAGAGGAGAGAAGACAAGGAGAGGAGAGGAGACAAGGAGAGGAGAGGAGACAAGGACAGGAGACAAGGAGAGGAGAGGAGAGCAGACAAGGAGAGGAGAGAAGACAAGGAGAGGAGACAAGGAGAGGAGAGGAGAGGAGAGGAGGAGAGGAGACAAGGAGAGGAGAGGAGAGGAGAGCAGAAAAGGAGAGGAGAGAAGACAAGGAGAGGAGACAAGGAGAGGAGAGGAGAGGAGAGGAAGAGAGGAGACAAGGAGAGGAGAGAAGACAAGGAGAGGAGAGAAGACAAGGAGAGGAGAGGAGAGGAGACAAGGAGAGGAGAGGAAGAGAGGAGACAAGGAGAGGAGAGAAGACAAGGAGAGGAGAGGAGACAAGGAGAGGAGAGGAGACAAGGACAGGAGACAAGGAGAGGAGAGGAGAGCAGACAAGGAGAGGAGAGAAGACAAGGAGAGGAGACAAGGAGAGGAGAGGAGAGGAGAGGAGGAGAGGAGACAAGGAGAGGAGAGGAGAGGAGAGCAGAAAAGGAGAGGAGAGGAGAGCAGACAAGGAGAGGAGAGAAGACAAGGAGAGGAGACAAGGAGAGGAGAGGAGAGGAGAGGAGAGGAAGAGAGGAGACAAGGAGAGGAGAGAAGACAAGGAGAGGAGAGGAGGAGAGGAGACAAGGAGAGGATAGAAGAGGAGGGGAGAGCAGACAAGGAGAGGAGAGGAGGAGACAAGGAGAGGAGACAAGGAGAGGAGAGGAGGAGAGGAGACAAGGAGAGGAGAGGAGATCAGACAAGGAGAGGAGAGGAGAGGAGGAGACAAGGAGAGGAAACAAGGAGAGGAGAGGAGACAAGGACAAGAGGAGAGGAGAGGAGATAAGGAGAGGAGAAGAGGAGACGAGAGCAGACAAGAAGAGGAGAGGAGAGGAGACGAGGAGAGGAGACAAGGAGAGGAGAGGAGACAAGGAGAGGAGAGCAGACAAGGAGAGGAGTGGAGAGGAGACAAGGAGAGGAGAGGAGAGCAGACAAGGAGAGGAGAGCAGACAAGGAGAGGAGAGGAGACAAGGAGAGGAGAGGAGAGCAGACAAGGAGAGGAGAGAAGACAAGGAGAGGAGAGGAGACAAGGAGAGGAGAGGAGACAAGGACAGGAGACAAGGAGAGGAGAGGAGAGCAGACAAGGAGAGGAGACAAGGAGAGGAGAGGAGAGGAGGAGAGGAGACAAGGAGAGGAGAGGAGAGGAGAGCAGAAAAGGAGAGGAGAGGAGAGAAGACAAGGAGAGGAGAGAAGACAAGGAGAGGAGAGGAGAGGAGAGAAGACGAGGAGAGGAGACAAGGAGAGGAGAGGAAGAGAGGAGACAAGGAGAGGAGAGAAGACAAGAAGAGGAGAGGAGGAGAGGAGACAAGGAGAGGATAGGAGAGGAGAGGAGAGCAGACAAGGAGAGGAGAGGAGGAGAGCAGACAAGGAGAGGAGAGAAGGAGAGGAGGAGGTAAATTCTAGTCTGAACAGCCAGCTTCTCATCAGGGCCAGCAGCTTGTGTGTTCAGATGGCTTTCTGCACATCACTGTTGTCAAGAATGTTTTTGGAGTATGTGTTGCCTGTCTGTAGTGGTGCAGCAGGAATAAAAACTCTTTGGTTTGGCTTATGGGAATGTGTTGTATGGGAATTATCAGTACAGCTGGAACGTGTCTTTGACCAGACAGATTACTTGGATGAAACTATCTGTTGTATAATGACACATAAATGTGTTTAGTTTGTAAGAAAAATGTATAAGGCCGCACTTACACTGGAATTTAGAAGAGAATGAATATGAATAAAATTGACAAAATGACAAAAAAAAAATCCTGTCTACCTCTTCTCAGTGCTAATTTCTCTCATTTCTTCTTTTCCTAGCACTTCTCTATCATGAATGATCATTTTAGGGTCACAATAATATTTTATTAAATGTATTGACAAGGCACTGTGGCTCTGATCCTGTCCTACTCAATACTGCCTGATTATACTGCTGGTGTTCTATAAACTGAAGCTTATTCTACTGTGTGTGTGTGTGTGTGTGTGTGTGTGTGTGCGCGTGTGTGTGTGGTCACCTGTGCAGGCGGGGGTCTGATCGGCTCTCTGGCTGCAGCAGCTTCTGGGTTTCTGGGTTTCTCCACCACAAAGGTTCCATGTTTGACCTGCGGCTCCACCTGATCCACCGGTCCAATCACAGGGAAATACATCTGCAACTTATTTTGTAACTTATTCAATCATATTTTGCAATTTGATTCATAGAAACTTGTTTTGTTTTTAAAGTGCTTTATAAACAAACTTGAACTTGAATAACCACTGCATGTTGACATTAAGAAAGATTGTATTTTTCCATCATTATGTATCACTGATTACTATTATTTATGAGTTGACAGGAGCCTAAAGTTTACAGGAGGCTCGTGACATCATATCGACTGTTTGAATCCCTGGACTGGATTCTGTCAAGCTGCCTGTGAGCAAGGCACTAGACAGCTCCCAGTGTGATGTGAGTTCACAGGGTCAGCAAACCTTCCCTGGATAAACAAACATGACTTCAGGGAGGGAGCGTCCTGCTGAGGGAGCCAGGACCTCAGGTTGATCTGCTCTCTGTACCTCTGCCTCCGCTCTCATCCTCAGCTCCTTCATCTCCTGGAAATACTGCTGTCTGATGAGCTGCAGCTGCCGCAGGTACTCCTGCACACACACACACACACGCACGCACGCACGCACGCACACACACACACGCACACACACACACACAAATCAAACAAACAAATCAGCTCATATGCCCGTCTAAGTTTAATTCAGTTTAAGGTCCTGCATAGGGTTCATTTTACAAAAGCTAGACTTAGGAGGTTGTTTCCAGGTACAAGTGATGCCTGTGATAGATGTTAGAGTTGTTCCGATACCGATACCAGTATCTGAAATGGATTGGGTATCGGCGAGTACGCGAGTCTATGCATCGATCCGATATCATGTAATTTATTAGCCCAGAAAAAAATCAACTTTAAAGTAGTTTCATCCGGATAAAACGTCCGTTTTCCTGGAAATCTATACTTATATACTGAATTTATACTGTTACTCTACTATTTAAAATTTTAAATGTCTTTTATTTTACTAAATTGTGGCTGCACTTTAACAGTTTTTTTTAAAGGAATTGTTATTTATTCCTAGATTTATTTATTTATGTTCTTTTTCAGTTATGACTGACAAACTAGATAATAAAGTTCTATGGCATTAATTCTCTGTATTTGTTCATGTTTTACAAAGGGTTTAACCTGAGCCAGGCCATACAACAATGATAGCAATCATATCACATCCATACAGGGTTAGTAGTATGTTAAAAAATAATAATAATATATATATATTTTTTAACGCACTGGTATCGGATCGGTACTCGGTATCGGCCGATACGCAAGTTCAGGTATCGGAATCGGTATCAGGAAGGAAAAAGTGGTATCGGAACATCTCTAATAGATGTGGCTCGTCACCGGCAGATCAGACTCATATGTTATTTTCTTGCCCAAAATTAGCTGTCTGGTCCTGTTTCTTTAATATGTTAGGCGAAGCCCTCAATATTACACTAGAACCCTGTCCTTTGATAGCCATCTTTGGGGTGCCCCTTGTACCAGCCAGTCTTACTAAGAAAGACTCTGATGTTGTTGCCTTTGCCTCACTTACAGCCCGTAGATATATTCTGTTACAGTGGAAAAGCCCAAATCCACCTTCTACTTTTTCCTCTTTCTTAAATGATTTTAACCTTTCTGTCGCTAGAAAAGGTGTAATATTCCTTAAGAGGCTCGACTGCCAATTTCTACAAGAGATGGCAGCCTATCATCTCATATGTGAATACTCTGACCTCTCTGGACCCCAACTGATTCTTAATGCATCCATTCTTCGTTAGTGAGCACCCTGAGCATTCTTTTTTTTTTTTTTTTTGTACTTCCCTCCCTATTTTATTTCATTTTATTCACTTTTTGTGTATGTGTTTTATTTATTTTATTTCGTTTTTTGTACGTGTATGTTTTCTTTTTTGTCTCTTTCTGGGAGTTTGGGATGGGTGGGGGGGTTGGAGAAAGGTGTTGTTCTAGTTCTCTGTTCTAATACACCAAAAAAGGGGGAGTGAAAAAAAAAAAAAAACAATTCTCTAACACAGATTTGTACTTTGTACTTGACATTTGTATGATACCGGTCTCCAATAAAAATATATATATAGTACTACTGATATAATAAACGTGCATTGTGGATATACAGTATTTAGGATTTGGCTGTTGTAGATACAGCAAAGCTTTTTTTGACAGTGGTTTGCCAGAAAACATGAGTATCCTCAACAGCTAACACATCCCCTGCAAACTTTATTGTAATTATTGTAATCCGAAAACATGAATGTTCTCAACACATTCCCTGCGACTGTATTGTAATTACTATAATGTTTGTGGATGTTATTTTGAGGCTCTTAGTTGTTGTGTCTCCTTATTTATTTATTAATTATTATTTTGTGCTTCATGCCTTGGTTTTCCTTATGTCCTATGTATCTGTGTATTATGTTTTTTGTAATTGAAAAATTCAATAAACAAATTTGAATAATAAAAATATATATATAAAAAAAAAACAAATAAAAAAAACCAGTACTGCAGCCTGTCAGTCAGGTGGAAGCCTCTCTGTCTCCTACCTGCTGTCCCTCCTGCTTCCTGTCCGGAGCCGGAGGAGTGTGTTGCTGTTGGTGTTGGTGTTGGTGTTGGTGTGCGGCTCGTCCCGCCTCCTGTTCCCGGCCCCTGGGCTTCCTGTAGCGCTCTGCATCGGCTGTTGACGGACGCAGACCCTAAAGACAAGACTGCTGTTAAAGGAATAGTTCACCCAAAAATGAAAATTCTGTCATCATCTCCTCCCCCTCATGCCAAATGAAACACAGGTGAAATTTGTTAGTCCATATAACACACAGGGAGGCTGCAGCACAACTTGGTAGCAGCCTTCTCCAAAACAACTGAAGTCAATGGGGACCTGTTCTTTAGAGCTCCAAAACAAAAACAGCCAAACAATCACACTGTGAATAGAAAGACCTATACACCATTATTTGTTGCAAATCAATCAGCTGTAGTTAAGATTTGCACTAAATGATGGTGTAAATATACTGTAGGTCTTTTTGGAACTCTGAAGAACTGGTCCCCACTGACTTCAGTTGTTTTGGAGAAGGCTGCTATGGAGTTGTGCTGGAAACCTCCCTGTGTGTTATATGGACAAACTTCACCTGTGTTTCAACTGGCATGAGGGGGAGGAGATGAGGACAGAATTTTCATTTTGGGTGAACTATTCCTTTAAAACTCATCAGATCTGCATTAAAAACCAGCAGTGAGACAGTAAGACTCTGCTCTCTTCCTACCAGCTGCTTCTCTGCTCTCAGCTTGTACTGGTTGGCCTCCTGTCTTCTCTGCAGGTATTCATTACGAGCTGCAGCCACTCTGAGAGAGAGAGAGAGAGAGAGAGAGAGAGAGAGAGAGAGAGAGAGGAGAGAGAGAGAGAGAGAGAGAGAGAGAGAGAAGGAGAGACAGACAGATGTTGAATGTTTCTCTCAGTTAAAGGTAAGTAAGATTTCTACTGCCCCATAGCATAAAATGACCATAATAAATCTGTGGGGGTTTGTGTTACTTGAATGTTACATAATGTGTTGTTATTATTGTGTTGAAAAGTAACACCAGTGTGTGTTTTCCCAAAGAAGACACACACAGATGTGTTAAAAATGACACATCCTTTGTAAGAGTGTGTGAACAAGGAACATACAAGGGTGTAAAACCCATGAAAAACTTTATTTTATCCATTTCTACAGACCAAATGTTCAACTTGCTGCCAAACTGAAGAGAGACCCAACCTCTGTCACTATCACTATCCCGGTGTGTTTCCCCTTACAGCTGGTGAGGAGCAGGCTTGTCTTCACATCGCTCTGCCGGACGCTCCTGGGGAGGAGGAGGAGGAGGAGGAGCAGGAGGAGGAGGAGGAGGAGGAGCAGGAGGAGGAGGAGGAGGGCCGTCCCCCCTGCTCCTCCTCTGGAAGGCGTCCAGCTGGGCGTGGTAGTGCTGGTAGTGGCTGACCGGCTGCTGGCCGTTCCACCTGGAGCAGAGACACACAGACAGCAGGTTTATTGTTCTGATGGGAGTTTCAGTGAGGAGCTGTGGAGCAGCCAGACATGAAGCCTTCTGTTGCCTCCATGTAGAACTAGTTTAACACAGAGAACAGTTCATTATCGAGCAATGGTGGCATGGAATTCATTACCAAGTTTTTGGATTTCAGAAAGTAATACAACATGTTTTAACAAAAAGTTAAGATTGTATCTGTTTACACAAGGAATAGTGTAGAATATTATGACTTTTTGTTTTTGAGCTATCCATCCCACTTTTATTTGTGATTTAGTGGATGAGTTGCTAAGTGATTTCTTCTTCTCAATTACTCAAGAGATGAAATTATTATATAGAGCTATCGTATGTATTAGACAGGCTCTGAGTTGGTGTTTGTTGTTGTGTGTCTCAGTGGTTGTGTTATGTATCGAGTCTTATTGTTAGTATGAATATTACAGATGTGTATTGATGTGTTTTCTGTTATTGAAGTATTGTTAAAAATACTAATGGAGACCCCAGGAAGAGCTACGGTTACAATACAGTAGCTAATGGGGCTCTAAATAAACAAACAAACAAACAAACACTGACCTGAAACAAGAAAACACATCAATGTCACTGAGATGAAGCACAATCCTTAAGAATGATCGACTTGGTCTTTTATACAGTGGAAGCCTTTGTAGAACTTCCCCCAGTCAGTGCAGTATCAGTATTAGATCTCATTATATCAGTATATCAGTATGTTGTTAGTAATCTGTGCTGTGATCAGGGCCAACAATGTAGGCAGAGGTCAATTATCAGAAGTCATTATTCATATAATTATATAATAAAGTTATTTGTTGAATTCTTAATACAGTTTAGTTCATTTCTAATGTTCTATATAACTACTACATCATTTCATGGTTCTGTCTTGGAAACAGCAGAAGAAATTGGAGGAACTTACCAACTACCATTAAACTCTTCCTCTATTTTCACTATTATTAGAACATAACTTCATGGTTCTTTCCAGGAAACTTCTTAAGAAATTAACAGTTCCTTTGTAGGAAACTATTAGGAAATTCCAGACCTGGGAAATAAAGCGTTACCCAACTTTTTGCCTCTGATCACAGAACTCCCTCTAGGGCAGAGAAAGACTTATTTTACTACTGAAAATGGGTATTTTATGGGTACTTTAAATCTGTATGATGCAACAGCTGAGCTAAAAAGAGCTTAAAGGCAGATTTGTTTTTTATTGTGATCTCATCAGGAGTGTAATAAAAATCACTCTCTTTGCGAAATAAATGTCCGGGATTTTTTTGTGAGTAGAGGCTCCTCACCTCTGCTTCTGCTGACCTGGGATCAGTCTGACAGCAGGATCAGCAGGCAGTCCGGCTCTGGGGCGGACAGGCTGGGGTCAGGAGGCAAAAACAAAGAGGAGTCACAACCTGAGACAGGCTGGTGTGGACAGATAAACAGTTCAGTGCATACAGAGGGGCCGGATTCACCAATGTGCTCTTAAGATAGATCTTAAGAGATGACATAAGAGGAAATTTTAGGAAGTTCTTAAGAAGGCTCTTAAGTGCAATTCCTCAATATTTTCTTAGTAACAGTCTCATTTCTTACGAATTTCTTTAATTTTCCAACTTAAGAACTTCTCAAAATAGGGCCTGAATTAATTCTGGTTAATAAACTTTAGGCTTACTGCCATTGAGGCTAGGAGACAAGGCTAGGAGGCTAGGAGACAAGGCTAGGAGGCTAGGAGACAAGGCTAGGAGGCAACCCAAAGTGCTTCCATCTACAAAACAATTGGAGAAAAACCTATTTAGAGCAACTAGAGAATGATTTAAACATTGGTTGCTGTTGGTAACTGTAAAATTTGCAGCTTATTTTCAACAGACATGAGACAGAGGCCTACCTGGCCCTACACCAAATAAAGCTTTACAATAAATGTTCATCTTAATGTTAGGTGTACACTGTAAAAACGAATTTGGGCTTTTAGTTACCTCAATTCTTTTTCCTTAGTCAGTTCAACTAAAAATGACTAAAACATTGGGCCTACTTGAAATTTAAAGTTTTAATGTGGTCAACTCATCAGTCAAATCAGAACTGTCCAGGTAACTTAAATTGCTGAGTTGACTCAATTAAGTGTGAGTAGTAGCCCCTGCAAAACTGCCTTGGACAACCCACACACGCCCACACGGACATACCCTCCTGCTCCACATGCATCATCCAGAAAAAAGGATCATTGCAGTTTGAGAGGACAGCAAGACAGAGCAAATCATTTCAGGTAAATATTTTTGTAAGTTACAACATGCAATGCCATCCTACCTAATGTTAAAATTGTTGCCAAATCCTCATATTATTTATAGCTAGCTAGCTAACTACAGAATTCTTTCCTCATTGATTTGTGTTCAGAACATTTTCCTCCTTGCCCCTGACTGATTAAGTTACCGATTTTTTACTGACCGGTAACCAGCTGGGGAACGTTAACCAGTCCGGGGCAACGAGGAAAACATCTGCTGCGATTTTATTAATTTTCTAGAAACAACTGACTGCATTCTTCCCCCAGGGTCGCAATATTTTATGGGACATCAGAGTTGCTAAAGGAACCATGGCATGCTTCCCTCAAAATTGGCTAAAATTAGGTCCCTTGAAAGGATGCTTTCTATGGATCCTATACATTTGAGACCTAAAACGTGAAAAGTTTCACTTCCTACCAAGAAATGCTACCAAAAATATGTTTTCTTCCATTTGGGACAGAGCCACTGTTTATCTAGCAAGCTTATCAACAGATAGCTTAACATGGATATAATATAAAACAATGTGTTTACTGCTGCATTACAAAGCGTCACTCTTTGTCAGTGCATTGATGTTTAAATTAATCTATGATGATATTAAGATAAAATGCTTTCACTTATTGTCTATCCCTGCATGATATTAGTCAGTGATGGTTTATTTGTTAAAAGGCTGAATTTAGTTTATTAACAGTAATTCTGTATTTGCTGTGGATGACATTGTGGATTTGACTGAAATTACACAAGATATGGAGATATCAATCTGACATTGACTTGTTTTCTTTACAGGGCTGGAGGTCATATTGAGTGGTCTGGAGCAGCCTGTCCTGTCCCCTGTTGGATGAAGTTTCTTGTTCTCTTTGCAGATTGCTGCAGAGTTCTGGTTTCTGTTGATCTCCACCAGTCTTTCTTAGATGGACTTGACAAGTATTTTCCAACACTGCTGGAGTTGTACAGAGTGTGAGCCAGCAGCAGGACCAAGCTTCACAGTCTGCTTCAGTCCCTTGATGTTCAAGTAAGGATAGTCTGATCTTAATCAAATTCTTTCTCACCACTGAACAGAGATTGAAGTTGTGACATCACTTGTAAGCGTGGGGCGATGTTACCTTGTGATTATCAGAAACTAACAAATGTCTGCTGGCTCAGTTGCGTGTGTGTTCTCAATCGGTGCTCAAATCACGTTCTGGTTGCGGATGCTTAGGTCCACCAGCTGTGTTTACAGCGCGGCTAGAGCAGTGACAGACAGACTTTAGTTTGTTTGAGGTGTTTTTCTCCTGTGTATTTTGTTATTTACCTTCTTGTTACTTATCCTGTCAAAAATAACCTACACAAGCATGCTTACATTCCATCTTCAGGTCTTGATTGCCACAGTTGGGACACAGTGCGTCTTCCTTTACTGTTCTTCTGTGTTATAGACTTCCAACCAGAAGAGCAGAGCTGCAGTGTTGCTTGGACTGCCTCACTACCTGAGAAAGGATCCCTCCAACTTCACAAAGTCTGAGAGGTGCGTTAAACATAACACTTTTGAAGGGCACACTAAGAAATGCATATGGAATTTATTTTTTCTTAAAGGTAAAATGTTAATATTTCTGGTTTACTGAAGCATAATATGACTAGAAAATAAAATCAGCAGGTTCCTGAATGGTAGTGAGTAAAACACAGTGAACAGCCACGGCACACGCACTGCGGAGATTAACTACACACGGTCATTTTGGTACTCTATTGGTTGATATTTTCACCCTGCTCCACAATCTGCCCCACCCCAATCTGTGATGTCAGTATACTTCTGTCTAGAAAAAAAAGGTACTCTGACATCACAGACTGGTGTGGGGCAATATATCAACCACTAGAGCACCAAAATGACCATGTGTGTAGTCACTCTTTAAAACTGAGTTTCAAGGACCACAAAAGCCCTCTCCAGTTTCTATTTTCTCTGTTGGCTAATCAGGCGATTAGGATAACTTATCATTGACTATACAGAATTAATATTTTTAACTCAGTAAATGTTGCTAACATTACATAGAACAGTAACTAAGTCAGCCATTGTTTATATAGTTACAGCGCTAGCTTTTATACCCTAATCAGGCAGCTTTACAGCAAATATGTTTTTACATGACATCTACATGACATTTACCTATAACTTGATGGTACATGTGATCAACTGTCTAGAAATTGAAAATATTTTATTTACCTACAAATTCAGTCAGTCATTCATTCATTCACACTCCATGTTAAGATGAGGGATGTTTTAGACCATGGAGCGGCACCAGTCGACTTTTGTTTTTTTACAGTCTTGTGGTGGACTTTGTTTTTTGCGCTGTCACCCAATGGATGTAACGGCCATTACACAATACAATGAGGGACAGTGATAAAAAAGACATATAGACTCTGTGTCTTACAACTATTTCTTTTCTCATGAAAAAGGGACATGTGTTTTCTCTGCTCGTTAAAGGGTTTTAACTCTAGTCTCTGTGTTAATATAAAAATGTATCATATCGCTCTCCTTCGGAGTAGTCATTTGGTGTTAATTTGAGGATATATCATAATGCTGTCCTTGTTGTGCCAGAGTCTTTACATGATGAAGTTTGGAAAATGGTACACACACAATAATTTAATACATAATGATCTTTAGGCTACTGATTCGGAGGAGGAAGCTGTGAAGGGAGTGGACGTTGGCCTACTCTTCATCACTAAAGAGCCTGGAGGTGAACAAGACCTGCTCGCCAAGGACGCCGTTAACTTTGCTGTGATCCTGGAGGAGAGGATTCTCAATTTGAAAAAATCTTTTAAGATTTGGCATTTTTCTGCATGTTGTTAAGAATCTTATAATGCCTGAACTCTGATTTGGGAAAAAAAAAAACCCATTTGTGTTGAGTTGTTGAGGTCAAAATAAATACTATATATTTTTTTTAAAGTGATTTCTTGTGTATGAATGCATTCCACTCAGTCCTGTTAGAAAATTAGTGATTTAGTTGACAACTAAGCTGCTTAGTTGAAATAACTTATGTTTCCTTGTTTGTGCAACAAAAGATAGAAATGCATGTTTGTTGGTTTGACTCATAATGTAATGTTAATGCTTTTAAAAAGTGATGAGGACAAAATGGACCATTTCAAACAGTGGTGGGGACATGTCCCCAGCATCCCCAGTGTAAATGACACCTATGTGTGTGTCTCCTCCACATTGCTGTTGTCTTGTGGTGTGGCAGCTGCACCGTGCGCACACAACTTGTTGCACATTTTTTAAATCTGTTTATGGGAAATGCGTGCCTCATATGAATTTTAGAGCAAATAAAACAAAACAAACAAATAAAGTAATCCCTTCAAGTAATCTATTTTTAAAGACAGTAACTGTATTCAGAATACCACCAATTTAAACTGTAACTATAACGGAATACAGTTACTCATATTTTGTATTTTAAATACGTAACGCCGTTACATGTATTCCGTTACTCCCCAACCTGCTGATATCTGATCACTAATATGATGGATTAGGTCGGACAGGACTTGTGACAGTGTGTCCAGCAGCAACATGGCGGTCTCTGCTCTGCATCACCTTAACTCATGTTAGAGTGTTGAGCAGTTAGAAATGTCCGACTAAAAACTGTTACTGTTTACGAATCCCGTTATTAACACAAGCGAGTTTTAATAAATAATAAAAAAAAAACGCCTGACCCCTCCAATGTGATGAGCAGTTGCGGGTAGAGTACTGAAAATCTATACTCAAGTAAAAGTACAATTACTAAATTACAGTTAATAAATTACTCAAAGTACAAGTTACTTTCCATTTTAATATTTTTTAGGGTGTGCAGGCCAGTGCAAAACAATGAAAAAACAGCACTTGTTGATAAAACTTTCTTAGCCCTTGATAAAACAGAATATAAGTCTGTTTCACTCTAGTATTTACAGATATGATCAAAGTAACCAAACCTGTTACAGCCCCAAAATGCAGTAGATACCGAATACAGTACAATTAACTAAAACTCAGATTTTCTGTTCTGTAGTAGGCTAAAGAACATTTGACTTACAAACAGGGGTTAAAGTGGGCCGGGACGATCCGGCACCTTCACAATCCATTTTCTCACGCAGTGAAAAACAAATTCATAACCGATAACGTCACGACGCGAAAAGAGACACTGACAGCAGGACACTCTCAGGAATGTGTTTTTGACATGGAAATATAAAGAACATTTTACTTCCAAACATGGAGTTAAAGGACAGAGGAGACAGAGCAGCACCGAGCAGCAGAGAGTTATTCAGACCATCTGAATAGCGAGAAATAAACACAAATGTATTATATTGTAATGTATTCCCATGCATGCTGCTCAGAGTCTCAGTCAGCGGCTCTTCTGTCTCTCCCTCTCCTCTCAGGCAGGATGAGAGTGAGTTGCTATGGTTACGGGGACGCTCTGTGTCTGTCGATCTGAAACTTTCTCGCGATTCACAATAAAAGGTTTTTAGGTTAGTATGCCTATGCAAAATCGTGAATGTAAGCACCTCAATGCTGAAATCTAATATAACAGAATTTTACATTTTTGGTTAACATTATACAGGGTGGCTGTTTCTTGACTTAATCCAAGAGGTTAGGTGGTGTAGAAATGCAGGAAATTAGTTTTAAATGACTATTTTTTTTCTTTAATGTTTGTCTAATGTGTTTTACTCTACTTGATGCTGCGGTTAACTGATGCTGTGGAAATTAAAGAGAGGGGAAAGGAAAACTGAAGACTTTGTTCTCTGGTGGATGCCATTTTTCTTTAGACAGTATCAGTCGCAGGACAAAACACATTTGTGTTTACATACTTGCATAACTTTTCCTCTGAAGACAGTAATAAGGTCATAAGTAAGTGTGAACTACATTCAGAGTGACCCAGACAAACGGGCTCAGCAAGACGATTTTGAAGTATTCCAAAAGTAATCCAAAGTATTTAGAATACGTTACTTAACTTGAGTAATCTAATGGAATACGTTACAAATTACATTTTAGGGCATGTATTCAGTAATCTGTAGTGGAATACATTTTAAAAGTAACCCTCCCAACACTGATTATATTATATTTGGGAGTAAAGATCAATGCTGTATTACTCTATTATCACTTTTTCAAGATGATGTCTCATTGATCCATCATAGTGCACTAGGTTGTAAATTAAACATATAAAAAAAACAATATATAAAATAATAAATAATCAGCAAAGTAATATGTATATTGAATTGAAGTGAATTGATTTTATTTTGAAGAGGAAAACAGATGGAGGTAGGGTATGATTCTACGATGTTAATCTCCACTGTAGGTCTTATCATCCTCTTCTTGTTTGATGCCTGTTTAATCCCTCTGGCTGTGGGCTTGAACAGTGACCTCAGCATAGTGGTCTACTGTTCAGGGTCAGGCATGAAGGACAGAAAAGTCCAGAAAAATCCTGACACCCTTATTCTTCTTTCCGTGGCTTAGGCAGAAGCATCATCCTCTTCATGTTTGATGGACGTCTTTGTTTAATTCCTCCGGCCGGGGGCTTGAATAGTGACGTTCCAAGCGAAGTCTTCAGTGAAGTAAACTTCAGCGTGGTCGTCCTCCTGTTTGATATCGGTTGTGCAGGTCAGAGTTTTCCAGACGCCTCTGAAAAATCTCCTGACACCTTTCATCTTCTTTGAGAAGCTGTGGGTTCCATCATTGGAGTCTGAATTATCATCATCCTCCTGTTCAATGCAAGTCTTCGCCCTCTTGCTGTGGGTTTTCCAGAGTCCTCCAGAAACTCCTCTGTTGCCCTTCCTCTTCTTTGCCCACTTGCTGCGGGTTTGATCACAGAAGGCAGAAGCAGCGTCCTCGTCCTGTTTGGTGGACATCTTTGGTTTGGCCCTCTGGCCGGGGGCTTGAACTGTGACGTTCCAAGCGAAGTCTGCGGCAAAGTAAACCTCATCATGGTCGTCTTCCTGTTCAATGTCAGTGGTGCAGGTCAGAATTTTCCAGAGGCCTCTGAAAAATCTCCTGACACCTTTCTTCTTCTTTGAGAAGCTGTGGGTTTCATCAGTGGAGTCTGAATCATCGTCCTCCTGTTCGATGCAAGTCTTGGTCCTCTTGCAGTGGGTTTTCCAGAGTCCTCCAGAAAATCCTCTGCTGCCATTCTCTTTTTTCGCCCTCTTGGAGTGGGTTTTCCAGAGTCCTCTGGAAGATCTTCTGCTACCCATCTCTTTTTCAGCCCTTGGCTTTATCACTTGGCTGTCGTCCGACTGAACTGCCTTGGTTTTGCCAAGGCAGTTTGTGGCCAAGTTGGTGGCATCTGCCACCTCATCATCTGGGGCAAAGTTGTCTGAGGTCATGACTGACTTTGTCTCCATCAAAGCCATGGCGGCCTCAGCTCTTTCAATGGTAATCCTGAGTGTGTTTGCCAACTCAGTGAGGGATGGCTCTTCATCTGCAACCACAACAATGTCAGCTGAACATTCAGTGGTTGAGTCAGCTGGAGCCGGCACACTACAGGATTTCCCACTGAACTCCATAACAGCAGCCTCCAGTGCCACAGCCGTGGCACTCATGTCCCTTTGGACAGAGGCTGTGTGGGAGGGCTGGGTGGTACCAGAGGCCTGGGAGGTCCCGGAGGCCTGAGAGGTCCCAGAGGCCAGGGAGGTCCCAGAGCCCTGGGAGGTACCGGAGGCCTGAGAGGTCCCAGAGGCCTGAGAGGTCCCAGAGGCCTGGGGGGTCCCAGAGCCCTGGGAGGTACCGGAGGCCTGGGAGGTCCCAGAGACCTGAGAGGATTTCCCACTGAGCCCCATAACAGCAGCCTCCAGTGCCACAGCCGTGGGACTCATGTCCCTTTGGACAGAGGCTGTGTGGGAGGGCTGGGTGGTACCAGAGGCCTGGGAGGTCCCGGAGGCCTGGGGGGTGCCGGAGGCCTGAGAGGTCCCGGAGGCCTGGGAGGTCCCAGAGCCCTGGGAGGTACCGGAGGCCTGAGAGGTCCCAGAGGCCTGGGAGGTACCGGAGGCCTGGGAGGTCCCAGAGGCCTGAGAGGATTTCCCACTGAGCTCCATAACAGCAGCCTCCAGTGCCACAGCCGTGGCACTCATGTCTCTTTGGACAGAGGCTGTGTGGGAGGGCTGGGTGGTACCAGAGGCCTGGGGGGTGCCAGAGGCCTGAGAAGTCCCGGAGGCCTGAGAGGTCCCGGAGGCCTGAGAGGTCCCAGAGACCTGGGGGGTACCGGAGGCCTGGGAGGTACCGGAGGCCTGGAAGGTCCCAGAGGCCTGAGAGGATTTCCCACTGAGCTCCATAACAGCAGCCTCCAGTGCCACAGCCATGGCACTCATGTCTCTTTGGACAGAGGCTGTGTGGGAGGGCTGGGTGGTACCGGAGGCCTGGGAGGTCCCGGAGGCCTGAGAGGTCCCGGAGGCCAGGGAGGTCCCAGAGCCCTGGGAGGTACCGGAGGCCTGAGAGGTCCCAGAGGCCTGAGAGGTCCCAGAGGCCTGGGGGGTCCCAGAGCCCTGGGAGGTACCGGAGGCCTGGGAGGTCCCAGAGACCTGAGAGGATTTCCCACTGAGCTCCATAACAGCAGCCTCCAGTGCCACAGCCGTGGCACTCATGTCCCTTTGGACAGAGGCTGTGTGGGAGGGCTGGGTGGTACCAGAGGCCTGGGAGGTCCCGGAGGGCTGGGTGGTACCGGAGGCCTGGGGGGTGCCGGAGGCCTGAGAGGTCCTGGAGGCCTGGGAGGTCCCGGAGGCCTGAGAGGTCCCAGAGACCTGGGGGGTACCGGAGGCCTGGGAGGTACCGGAGGCCTGGGAGGTCCCAGAGGCCTGAGAGGATTTCCCACTGAGCTCCATAACAGCAGCCTCCAGTGCCACAGCCGTGGCACTCATGTCTCTTTGGACAGAGGCTGTGTGGGAGGGCTGGGTGGTACCAGAGGCCTGGGGGGTGCCAGAGGCCTGAGAAGTCCCGGAGGCCTGAGAGGTCCCGGAGGCCTGAGAGGTCCCGGAGGCCTGGGAGGTGCCGGAGGCCTTGGAGGTCCCTGAGGCCTGGGAGGTCCCAGAGGCCTGGGTGGTACCGGAGGTCTGGGGGGCACGGGAGGCCCGGGAGGTACGGGATTGCTGGGGGGCACGGGAAGGCACAGCAACAAACAAGCTACTCCAAAGTGCCGACCTGGAGTTGGATGGTTTTGCGTATTCCAGCATATCCATTATGGTCATATAATCAGTCGACAGCATCCAGAGTGCGTTCTCCACATTCAGATGCAGAGTGGCCTCTTTGGGATTGTCAGTGAAGCGCAGCTCTGGGTTGATGACCTTGACCTTGCTGATCAAACTGAGCAGCCGACTCCAGACTAGCCGGCGTTCTTCCCGGCAGCTGTATCGGCGTGTGTCGTCCTGAGAGAGGGCCCCTTTCAGGACCCTCCTGAGGGACTCTTTGCTCAGTATGAGCGTCTGGAAGAGAAGAAGAATAATGGCTAAATGTCATTTCATTTAATCTCCATGTCTCACAAATGTATCTATAGAATAGAAAACTTTAATGTCCTCATTGAGGCAATTTGTTTTGCAGCTTAAACTGCAGACAGCACTTCTTTCAACATTCAGCACACACTCATATCACACGGTAAAAGTGGAATCGCCTTTTTTACGATAAAAAAGCATACTGTGCAGTACTAATAATACTATTACAGTTTCAGAGTTTCAGTGCTTTGTTGTCAACATGCACATAGCATGATAAAATACATGCTATACAGCACATATAATACAATATGTACTTATCCAGATAAAGTGCATACTAAGTGCACACCTCATAATGCAGCAGCATATTTAACTACAAATGGTTTACAAGTAGTAAAGAAAAAAGTAAAAACAAGCAAACTTAAAGAAAACAAAGAAAAAAGAAGTAGAACTGGAGTAGCCTACATTTAATTGGCTAGCTGTTTTTATGGCTCCATCTTGTCTCCACTGCCTGTTTAACTGAGTGACGGCTGAAGGGATAAATGAGTTCCTGATTCTATTGTTTTAGACTGTGGACCTCTGAACCTGAACCAGATGGTAGAGCCCCAAACTCATGGTTAAGAGGGTGGGAAATATCTGCAGCAATCTGATCTGCTGTTTTATTCAGTCTGGTCAAGTATAGGTGAGCTAGATCTCTCTGCTGCTTGTTTTTACCACATTTTTGGGCAGTCCTACCCATTCTGTATTTGTGTGCCACCTTAGCATTACCATAGCTACACACCAGCAGATACTATTGCTATATTACTGTATGTGATAGTAAATTATTAGTCAAGTGTATAAGCAAATATACACCAATAGCCCACGTTAGCCTATGAGGATTTTGTGTATACCCAGCTAAAAATGACCAGTGTAAAGTAAATCTATCAGAAATTGAGTCAATCTGCACTCACGCAGACTTGGAATGAGGGCTACATTGTGTGTGTGTGTGTGTGTGTGTGTGTGTGTGTGTGTGTGTGTGTGTGTGTCTGTGTCTGAAATCAAGTTTTAAGCCCACAGTGCCGCAGCGACCTGACAATCACTCGGAAAACAACTCTATTATAACCGTTATATCCCGTTAATGATGCAATTTTGAAAATCGCCATACGGACACATATTAGAAGAAGTGAAATTAGCTACTGAGACCATAATCTCTTGTCAAAACTGGAGTTTGAGTGAGAAGTTGAGCTGTGGTCCCATTGACATGAATGGAGTTGGGCGGGATTTGGAGTATTTTTGGAGCCGGCCTCTAGCGGACATTAGAGGAACTGCAGCTTTCAGCCACTTCCTTACTGGCTTCAAAATTCACCCGTGGTTTTGGCTGCTTGTTCCAGACCAGCTTGTCTATCACAGACTAAGCCAATGGGTTTCTACACTGTCATATAGGGGAGGAACACAAGGCAGAAGAAAGCACAGCCAATGTAGCTTGCTAACACCGAGTCTGTCCGGCTGCTTCAACTAATTATATAAAATATTAACGGCTATATTGAAACTTTTCAATCGGATTTTCTTGAGGCCTAAAGGGATATGGATTTTTCAAACCCAAGTTTTGTGGAATACAATCAAGTGGAATCGTTTGTCAGACGTTTGTTTAAAAAAAAAGCAAGCTGCAATGGAATATAGGCCACTTTTCCAGAAAGAATACATCCATCTAAGATATATTTCACTAAATATTGATGTTATGAATAGTTATAAATTAATTAAATATCATTCATTAGTAACTTCCGTCACGCCGGCGTCGGGGGGTCAGACTACATTATATCTACTCAAGTTCTGTGCTAACAAAGCTATGACTGACATGCAGCATGGGACCTGTAGAACAGTTAAACCTGAGAATCAAGGTGGCTTAAAGATTGGATAACCAATACTGGGCCAACACAAACTTAAAATGGGTACCAAGCATGCACTGGTGCACTAAATCACCCTGAACAGTCTGGCTTACTTTGGACAGATAATTACACTCATTTCCATTTTCCATTCCATTTTCTCCAATTAAATTCAGTTATCAGAGAGCTAGAGAACAGGTGCACTTCCCCACATTTCTCCACATTTCTAATATTTTACATTGATAATATTTCCTAATATTAATTAGAGAAAGTTAAAGTCTTTACTTACCGTCATCAAGACGGTCAGATTCCTTGAGGTTCTGTAGAAGAAGTGTTGAAGGTTCGGTTTCCGCTGTGTTGAGGTTCTCTGTGAGTCTCAGGAGCCATGTGACCGACCGAAGCCTCAACGCTGGTATTTACTGGCAAATCCATGGAATGTTCAGCTTCATGTGTCACTGTGACTTCATAAGGCTCACCTGAGTCTGCCTGTACAGATGAGCCTGTGTATCCCTGTGCAGAGCAGCTCATTGTGATGTCATTCTGACAGTAAGCATCAAGTGGAACCAACAGTTAAAGTCCTCAATTTCATCTTCAGTAACATTGAATTATAAATTGAACTATCTCTATATTCATGATCCATGACTCAGATTCATGAATAACTACTGAAAGAGAAACAGATGCCAGATCAGGGTCTGCAGCAGATCCTACAGAGCATCACAGACTTTTCAGTTGTATCTTGCTTTTGCATGTTGGCTCAAAACTCAAATGCATGTTTTAAAGAGTAATTGATCTACAACTGGCTATTAATATTGACATTCAGTTGAAGTGTCATGGTAGCCCAAATTGCCTTATCAATGCCACAGCTGGCAGATGGTTGGAAAAGGCCACAGTTTTAAGAGCAATCAAGCTCTGAAAACAATGAAGACACGTCCCAAAAGTGAATAAGTCACCAAAACAGCAGATTCTGTCCCACTGACCAAAGAAAACACTAAGAGCAGCGGTCATACTGCAGTGAGCCTTTGTGTTATATGGATCTTTGGTTGTTAGTATAAAATATGCATAGGCTACTGTAGATAATTTGCTTATTTTACTGTTGCTTGTAAAACAGCTCTTGTTTTACTATGTACTATACTACTACTGGAACTACTGTACTATACTAATACTGAAAGAAAGGATGATATACAATAGAAATACTGCAAATACTACAATTACAATTTTCCATTTGGCAGAGAGAGATAGATAGATAGGTACTTTATTCATCCCCGAAGGGAAATTATGGCGTTACAGCAACTAGCAGTGTTGGGAGGGTTACTTTTAAAACGTATTCTACTACAGATTACTGAATACATGCCCTAAAATGTAATTTGTAACGTATTCCATTAGATTACTCAAGTTAAGTAACATATTCTAAATACTTTGGATTACTTTTGGAATACTTAATAATGTAGTTAACACTTACTTATGACCTTATTACTGTCTTCTGAGGAAAAGTTATGCAAGTATGTAAACACAAATGTGTTTTGTCCTGCGACTGATACTGTCTAAAGAAAAATGTCATCCACCAGAGAACAAAGTCTTCAGTTTTCCTTTCCCCTCTCTTTAATTTCCACAGCATCAGTTAACCGCAGCATCAAGTAGAGTAAAACACATTAGACAAACATTAAAGAAAAACATAGTAATTTAAAACAAATTTCCTGCATTTCTACACCACCTAACCTCTTAGATTAAGTCATTAAGTCAAGAAACAGCCACCCTGTATAATGTTAACCAAAAATGTAAAATTCTGTTATATTAGATTTCAGCATTGAGGCACACTAACCTAAAAACCTTTTATTGTGAATCGCGAGAAAGTTTCAGAGCGACTGAGACACAGAGCGTCCCCGTAACCATAGCAACTCACTCTCATCCTGAGAGACAGAAGAGCCGCTGACTGAGAGGGGAACCTATGAAGACTTTGAACTATAACCCACTTGTCTAAAATGTGTTGAAATATATGATATTAGAGGCTTACCTTTTCACTGTAGGAGTTTTAAGACAGGTGAAGGGCCGTCTTAAAGTTAAGAAAAAAATCACGAACAAATTTGAGAACTTTCATTTCAAGAATACGTTTTTTCTTAGGAAGAAACATAAGAAAGTTAAGAAACTGTTTTTGAGAATATCATTTTTCCCACTTTTTTTCTTAAGACTAAAGTTAAGAAAAAAATGGCACTTGAGAAGATTTTTTTTCTCAAGAGGGTTTTGTGAATCCGGCCCCAGTATGATACAAGGTTTCACACTGAGATATTGTACTGAAACGGTAACCTGCACTGATGATACAGTCTGATCTACAATGTTTATCATGTCAGTTATATGGATTTCAGGTAACATAGTGCCCTCTGGCGGCCATATTGGAAGGCTGCAGGTCTTGACTGTGTTTCTAAACATATGACTGGTCCGTCTCAGCAGTATGGAACAGACGGTTCATCTCTCTCTGTTTCTGATCACTGATCCATCTGATTGATCATGTGTTGCTGTGCTGGACGTCTGAGAGGCCTCCAGGTGCGTTAAAGTATAAAACACCTTCTTGGATAGACTTAACTACATCTGAGTCAGCAGCATCCAGGGGTTCTCAACCCGGGGGTCGGGACTCCCCAGGGGGTCGCAAGATAATTTTTGGGGGTCATGAGATGATTTATGGGATAGGAACAAAACATATTTCTAGCATACTATCTATATCTATTACTCTCCGCCTCCTCTGATGATGAATCAAATGAAACAACCTGAAGAGGGAAAATGATTCTTTGGTTAAACTCTGCAGGCTCGTGTCAGGAGGCTCCCTTTGTTTTAGGGTCACAAGCCAAAAGGTTTGAGAACCACTGGGTTAAAGCATAAAACACTTTCCCAGGTCTCCTCAGCTACAGGGTTCAGACCAGTGTTGGGAATAACGCGTATTACTGTAATTCCATTACTTTTGGCGGTAACTAGTAATGTAACTAATTACTTTTTCAAATTAAAAAACGCAATTGCAATTACTGAAATTTAAATGGGCTCGTTACTTGTTACTTTACATGAAAATAGCGGACAACTTCATGATCATCCGACCTTACGGTGGATCAAAGTGAATCAAAAGACGACCGGTCCGCTAACTTAGCCACACAATGGCCGACAGTTCAGGCGTGAGCTTACTGTTCTGGATATACAGACATTAATTTTCCCTCCTCGAGATAAAGGACAAAAATATAGTGGTGAGCTGTCGCTGTTTTCATCATAGTGATAATGGGTACAGTGATAGATACAATTTGACAGTTGTCTTGTCCCACACTGTGCCACAGCAAGTGAATTGAAGCAGACATTTAAAAGTAACGCAAAAGTTACTTTCCCTAGTAAATAATTACTTTTATTATGCAGTAATTGGTAAAGTAATTCAATTACCTTTTGAGAGAAGTAACTAGTAACTGTAACTAATTACTAATTTTCAGTAACTTGCCCAACACTGGTTCTGACCAGGACTAAGAACATAGACCACATCAGTCCAGTGCTGAGATCACTGCATTGGCTTCCTGTGTGCCAAAGAATTTAGTTTAAAATTCTGTTGCATGTTTATAAAGCACTTAAAGGTTTAGGACCAAAATACATTTCTGATCTCCTTCAGACCCCTCTGGTCTTCAGGTGCTGGTCTGCTTACTGTTCCAGGGTCAGAACAAAGCCTGGAGAAGCAGCTTTTAGTCTTTATGCTCCTCAGGCCTGGAACAAACTTCCAGAACATCTGAGGTCTGCCTCCACTTTACAATCTTTTAAATCAGCTTAAAACATTTCTGTTCGCCATGCAGGGCTTTTTAAGAAATCTAGGGCAACACTCATCTGCACTGTAATACTTATTTATTTATATCTTTTTTATTTTCTTTTAAATGTAATTTATCCTCCCTGAAATCCTCTTGCACTGTCTTTTCTTTTGTTTTATCTTTCTATTTCACTTGATTTGAACTGCACTAGTTTACTTTTTAAGTCTTTTATCTTGTGGATCTCATCTGTACTTTTGCACTTTTTAATTGTAAATCTTTTACTTTTACTGTATTTTTTATTACTCTGTAAAGCACTTTGAATTGCCTCAGTGTGTGAAATGTGCTATACAAATAAAGCTGCCTTGCCTTGCCTTGCACCTCAGTCAGCAGCACCCCTGTCCCGCAGCAGCAGCATCCCTGTCCCACAGCAGCATCCCTGTCCCGCAGCAGCATCCCTGTCCCACAGCAGCACCTCTGTCCCACAGCAGCATCCCTGTCCCACAGCAGCACCCCTGTCCCACAGCAGCATCCCTGTCCCACAGCAGCATCCCTGTCCCAGAGCAGCATCCCTGTCCCACAGCAGCATCCCTGTCCCACAGCAGCACCTCTGTCCCGCAGCAGCATCCCTGTTCCGCAGCAGCACCCCTGTCCCACAGCAGCATCCCTGTCCCATAACAGCATCCCTGTCCCTCAGTCAGCATCCCTGTCCCACAGCAGCATCCCTGTCCCAGAGCAGCATCCCTGTCCCACAGCAGCATCCCTGTCCCGCAGCAGCATCCCTGTCCCACAGCAGCATCCCTGTCCCACAGCAGCAACCCTGTCCCACAGCAGCAACCCTGTCCCACAGCAGCATCCCTGTCCCACAGCACAGCACGGTGCCTGCAGGCCTACCTTACACTGAGCAGGACTGTAGACCCTCAGGGGGATCCTCCAGTCCGGTTTGGGCGGCAGCCTCTTGACCGGAGCTGCGGGCTTCGGCTGAGCTGGTCTGGACTGAGCCGTCTTCCCTGGACAACAGAGAGACACACGTTACTATGACAACCACTGGAAACTGACAGAGAGAGTCAAAGATAACTGCCGATTAAAGAACATTTTGCCATTTGGGCCCCTAGACTTTGGAACGACCTACAGAAGAGATTAGGCCGGCTCAGTCTGTTTCTTCTTTTAAATCTCTCCTTCAAACTCATTTAAGCCTTCTTGTGATTCGTGTGCCATTCCTCTCTGTTCTATTGTTCTTATTTCCTTTTTCTGAACCTTTATTGTTTATTATTTTCGTCTTGTTTCTGTGCTGTCCTCCCTTTCTTCTTGCTGTCCGGAATCAGTGTCGAAAATGTTCCCAAAGGGCTCAGAGTTTTAAAGAGATCATTAAATTAAAACAGTTGACTGCTTTAAATTAAAGTGCAGAATAATACATTACACACAAAAGTATAAAACTGCCAGAACATTGATGAAAGATAAAGGGGGGAAAAATGGTTAAGTAGTGGTTGTGAAACAGACTAGGAGGAGAAGCAGACACTCCCTCTGGCTGATTTAAGACAGACTCCATAACTATGTGCAGTGATGTCACCAAAACACACCAACGAGCCAATCGGGACGCTGCGGCTCGCCTCCTGAGAGCGAGCGACAGGACAGAAGAGATTCATGTCAGAATATTATCTCTGTCCTGAGACTCTAGCTGAATCCAAATGGCCGGACTTCACTTGCAAGACTCGCAGACCCGGGAAGTCTCCAAATCCACAATCCATCCGGTCCACAAGGGGCCTCAAGCGGACTTTCTGCAGACTTCCAGAGAGTCCACTTCAGCAGACCTCACTGATTTAATTACCCACAATCCATTGCAATACGGACGTGACGTTGTATTTTTTTCCAATTGCCAAACAAAAAAACAAAGGTAACACTTTATAATAACCATCATTAATAAATGGTAAATTGATAGTTAATTAAACTTTAGTTAATAGTTATTTTACTGTTAACAAACAATGAAATGATCATTAATAATGTTTACTAATTATTAGTAATGCTATAATTTATGTTATTTTATCATTCGTTTGTGTAATATAAAATAATTTGTTTATAAATTATATATTGTATCATAGCTTTTTACCCTTTTTACCGTCTCTTATCAGCTATGATACAATATATAATTTATAAACAAATTATTTTATATAACACAAACGAATGATAAAATAACATAAATTATAGCATTACTAATAATTAGTAAACATTATTAATGATCATTTCATTGTTTGTTAACAGTAAAATAACTATTAACTAAAGTTTAATTAACTATCAATTTACCATTTATTAATGATGGTTATTATAAAGTGTTACCTATTATTGTAGTCTGTAAGTGATGGTAGCCTATAAAAGCTGTCGGTCAGGTAAAACAACCCTTGGTCATTGGCATATTCTGCACTGATTCTTGTGTAACTGCACGAACACTTGTTGATGCATATTGCATATGCATACTGTATTGTCTTTTTATGTAAAGCACATTGTGTTGCCCTGTGTATGAAATGTGCTGTATAAATAAATTTGACTTGACTTGACTTGACTTGGTCTCTGGTATCATGTAAGGATTAGAACGATTACATACACAAGTGCTGCAGTGATCATCGTGTACATGACTAGTTGTCGCTAGACTGTTTCGAACGTTTCCACGGCAACGAGTGAAACAGACTTGAGGTCAGTCTATCAGCGGCTTATAGCCTTGCAGTCTGGCCCCTCGCAGACTTGACGTGACGCTGAACACGTCACGGTACGTACGACTGAAGTCCACGAGGGCTCAGTCCACAAGACCGGAGGATGGACATGTGGATTCAGCATCTGCAGCATCAGCAGACCGACACGGGAACATGTTGAGTCGTTACACCGCCGCTGGATGGAGTTCCAACTACAGTTTTTTTTTTTTTTTTACAGTTGGTTACAAGCATCTCTCTCAAAACTGAGTTGACTCTTCACACAGTCGGCACAGCAGCACTCTGCGGACCAAACTGTGAGTGAGGTTTCAGTTCTGTGACACAAAATGCATTCACTGACCAGTTTTCAAAATTCATTTCTCACTCAAATTCATTAGACATGAATCATTTATGGAATAAAACATTTTGACATACTCTTTTCCAAACCGTTCAATTCAAGTTCATGCAAAATTCAAGTGGAGAGCAATTTGCTAAATCACAATATTATATTGAAATATCTGAAATATATTCAAAATCCTAAAAAAAAAAGTATGTAAGTAGGTAATGGTTATAGAGACGAATGGTGACAAACTGTTGATTGATTGATTCCCATCTCAGTTGGAGGCCTACCCAGACCAATCCAACTGTAAACTACATCAACTTTACTGTATTACAGTATTGGAATTTTTGTTCCCATTACTTTTGATTTTGTGTATTTTGTAATTACAAAAACCAAAAACCCTGACAAAAATAAAGAAGACTGAAGGCTTTACTGCTGCATGTACTGTAAAGAGCTGCCACTGATTTGTAATGGAAAGTTTGTAAAAAAAAAAAAATACAAGACATAATCTGTAGGCTACATTTCTTATCAACCAAAAACAAAGTAATGGTTAAGCTAGTTACAATAACAGGTAACACTTTACAATAAGGGTCACTAAGTTAAGGGTTAGTTAATGCTTAATAAGCATTAACTAACCCTTAATTAACAGTTAACTAATGTGTCTGGTAATCATTTACTAATGGTGTTCATGTTAACTAAGGTATTCATTTATACATTATTTATAACTATTAAATAATGTATAAATATTAAATAATGTATAAATTAATACCTTAGTTAACATGAACACCATTAGTAAATTACACATTAGTTAACTGTTAATTGATGTACCCTTATTGTAAAGTGTTACCCAATAACAAAAGAAAAAAAAAACTAGAGAGCACAAAACTAGTGCTGCTGCTTCAGTGGAATGATTTGATGTTGCACTGCTGTGTCAAGCTGCATGTTGGTGCAGAGAGCTGTGTGAAGAGTTTTGAAAGAGTGAACTGATTGAGAAATATTTGTAACCAACTGTAAAATCCTCTGACTCCGCCCTCCTTCAGTTAGATCCCTCTGTGTCCAATAAGATCGTCATTGAAACTTTATTTTGTGCTAAAAGGCAGTAAAAACTCAACTTACTGCCCCTATAAAGTGTTCCTTTTTGCACTTGCTCTATGTATTTCTGTTGTCTATGTAATATGTCTGCTATATGTCATGTGTTATATGTTATATGTTATGTGTTCTATGTTATGTGTGTGTGGCGTTACCTGGTGTGTGTGCTGCTCCTGGTCTTGTTTTACAGGCTGCTGTTCTGTTTCTGTGCAGCACAGTGTGGCTGAACTCCTCCTGCATCACCTACACACACACACACACACACACACGCACGGACACACACCACACACACACAGACTTGGTATTTACATGCTAATGTCATGAGTTGATGGTACAGTAAATCATAGACACATTCTTTTTAAGGATGTGTATAACTTTTAGCTTATGTGTGTGTGTGTGTGTGTGTGTGTGTGTGTGTGTGTGTGACAGCCCTTCACCTGTCTTTGTGTGTGTGTGTGTGTGTGTGTGTGTGTGTGTGTGTGTGTATTTGTCCCTAAGTCAAAGTCTAAAGTCTAGTCAGATGAGGAGAAGGGAAGATGTGTGTCTCACCTGTGGGTCTAGGTGTTTGCTGATCCTCCTCTCCAGGAAGGGCCGCTTCAGGACCGAGCTGACCGAGGGCCGGTCCCGAGGGCTGACCTGAGGGGACACGTGTGTGTGTGTGTGTGTGTGTGTGTGTGTGTATATGTTATTAAATGGAACACCCATTTCTGAGAGCAGCCTAATTTCCAGAAGATGCTATTGCAATATATAATATATATGACCAGTATTAATACTTTAAAACTAAGTACTTGGACAGAAAGTAGTATTTGGGTGGAATAAACCTTTAAAACTATAAGTCATTAGACAGAAAGTATGCGGTCCTAGGACTGCGGTCCTGAAGCTGCAGCCTCTGGTATTGCAGGAACATGCTACTCGAAAAAGCAGATGTTCAACAAAGTGCTGTTTGAATTGCATTCATTTATGCAAAAACTGCTCTATAAATAAAGGTTTGATTGAAAGTGTCACTTGCCTGCTTGCTGTATCTCTACAGATTATGTAACTCTAACCTTTTTCTTTATCTTTATGCTGCTTTTCACACTGTTTTATCAGCTGAACCTCAGTAGAGTTTTAAGTGACACATCAGAGTCACTTTATAGTATGCTGAATATCACCACTGGACTGTCTAAGTAAAGTGTGACCCATGTGTTATACACACAGTAAATGTGAGAAGTGCTAGTGCTGACTCTCTAAGACCAGGAACAGGAAACAACCACCAACCACCAGCAGGCTGTTGAGACCCAAGAAAAACATTCAGAGTGTAACTCTGAAAACTCGTCTGTTGTAAAGTGAAGCTGTTTTGTTTCAGTTTCTGCTCCTGTCAGCAGCAGCAGCTTCAGCAGCTTCAGCTGAAGTTTACTGACCGACTGATCTGTCCAACCTCTGATGTGAATATGACCTCACTGTTAGGTCAGTGCTGAATAACATCATTACATGGAGCTAATAACTGAACTCCTGACCACTGATTATGTATATATACAGTATATATATACGAACACACATTTATCATTATTATTATTACCATTATTATTATTATTTGCATTTTTGCACTGTCTCTATAGTTTTTATATTATGCACATTACCTCTATTTTTTTTTTATCTTAGTACCTCTTCTCCTTTATTGTCTTCTTGTACTTGTTTTTCCTTCGTACTGTTCTGACAGCAGGGCTGTAGTACTCGAGTCCGGTCTCGGTGTCAAGACCAGACTGAAATAGATGAATCCACTTCTAGTTTCGTAAAGGTGCTACTACTGTATGTTATGAACATAAACAAGCTGCCTACAATTAATTTTGTCCTCAAAACATGCTAATTTTGTTGAAATGTCTTTAGAAACCTCCCTTCTATTTTAGGCAATAAACAAAAATATCCTATTTTAGTCAATAAATACAATGGTAGCCTTGGATAACACATTGCTATGGTATTGGTCTCGAATTGGACTCGTAGTTTTGCGTTCTTGGTCTCGACTCGGTCTCGACCCCCCTTGGTCTTGGTCTTGAATCAGACTCGATTCACCAATGACTCGGACTGGACTTGGACTCGACCAAGGCGGTCTCGACTACAGCCCTATCTGCCAGTTGCTGCTGTGGCACCTGAATTTCCCCAAGGGGATTAATAAAGTGCTGTCTTATCTTATCTTATCTTATCTTATCTGAGGAAATACAAGCAGCCACCAGGTAACTGCTGGTAGATTCTATCTGTGGTAAATTAATTTACTGTAGCATCCATCTGGAGGCTGAACTCTACTCTAAAATCTAGTTGGCTGTAAAGTTTCCTGGCCTGAATAACTTTAGCATTAACATCTGGATCAGGGAGGCACAGAAGATTCTGAATGACCCAACACACATCCTGAACCCAGAATTCGAGGTGTTGCCCTCAGGCCAGGATCAGGATGTGGTTCAGGATGCCAAACTGCAGACTGAACCGGTACAAAAATTAATTTATTCCATCCTCCATCAAGATATTAAATAGCAACAAGTAGGAGTACTATATTATTTTATTATTTTAAAGAACCACTGGTTGATTATACCTGGTTTTATTATTTGAAACTATTGTCTTTTTTATTACCTTTTTATTACCTGATCTTATCTTATCTTAACATATCGTTGTTGTCCAGAGAAAACCTTATAACTCCAGCCTCAGTGATTATCATGTTTAAACTTCAACGGAAAGATCACATGTTGCTTTATGGTTGGAGGAAGTTGGACAGCTCCTTGGGTTTATGAAACCTTCCAAAGCGAGTCAGATAAAGTCAGTAACAGCTGGTGGTCAGTCTGAAAACAAGGCTGTTTTTCTTAGATCCTGAAAAACATTTTGGAGATACAAGGTTTTCATATTCATCAGTATGCCACAGTATGGCTGTGAGCGTCCCTGACTGTACCACCCAGGAAAACCTCCTGAGCAGCTGCTGAAAGAGTTTTCCTGACATTTGCACTTCTCTCTTTAAAACTCCTTGTTCTGCAGTTTCACAGATGTTATGAAAAACTCTGAGACTGTGATCCTCAAACACTGGATCCTGAACACTGAGAGGCCTCCGGGTTCCTCCTGGTTCCTACACAGCGAGCCGTCTGAGGTTATTTATAGTAGGACATTATGTCTTTCTATATTTTATTTTCTTGGTTTGTTTTTGATGTAGCTTATGTATTTTAATTATTATGGACAGACCCAGACTTGTATATAATCTGCTGAGGGGGCTGTGTGGTAATGTTGATATATTGATGTATTTATCTCTGATGTACAGAGTTTTTAATTAGTTTAATTAACAGAGTGGCGAGTAGGGCCAAGCACTGAGGCAGTGATTGATGTTGTTAATACTGTGA
>NW_027279981.1:55000-125664 GCF_046629955.1 Centroberyx affinis
TTATGCTGAACTAGACAAATTACCATGACAAACAGTGGAAGAAGCGTTCTGTCCATTCAGGTTCTGGGGCTGACTCTCTCATCACATAACACATCAAGAGAGAAAATTACCATCAGCCACATGCCGCTAAATATTTGGCTGTGGCTCGCCGCTTGCGTGAGACGAAACATCACCAGACGTGACAACCAGTGTCAACATGCAGCTGAATACTTTACCAAAAACATAACAGAGCAGTGTATGACTTCTAAAGGGACAGATGACTCCCCCCCCACCCCCACAAAAATATGATTATATCTCAAAATTGACCAATCCAGCCAAAATCACATTTTCACCTGTTGTGTGTCACCTTGGGAGCTTTTAAGGCTATGACTTCAGATCATTCAATTTCAAGACTTTTTTTTGGACCTGCAGACACACTGGAGAGAGAGAGAGAATGAGAGCGAGAGATGGAGTGATGGAAAGAGAGAGAGGGAGAAAGAGAGAGAGAATGAGTGTGTGTGTGTGAGTGAGTGAGAGAAAAATGGAGAGAATGAGAGAGTTTGAGAAAGAATGTGTATACTGCTGCATATGTGAGTTGCCTGTCAGCCTGTGTGTGTGTGTGTGTGTGTGTGTGTGTGTGTGTACGTGTTATTGAAGTGGAAAACACCCATCTGACAGAGTGAGCTGAACCCTGACCAGGGGATGACAGCATGATTATAAAACCATGTGTTAATCGCAGCCACATGGCTGATTGATCGTCTGTGTTTGTTTACTTCATATCCAGCACAGTGTGAGGAGTCACACCCTGGAAAGACAGAATTCCTGATTTTACTGTAACGCTCCGAGAGAAAAACGAATTACATGACCATGGAATAGTAGAGTGAGGAATTTGAGAAAACAAAACACAAAGATTTATGGGTTTTGTTTGATGAGAATGAAAACCAAACACTGAGTCCATCTTCAGTTTATCTATATCTATATCTCATTCTGACCTCAGTGCAGTAAAACACTGCTGCTGGCTGTGAAGTTATTACACACTGCGGCTTTAGCTTCAGTCGTTTTCAGACACTGTAACCCTGTCAGCAGAGCAGGCCCGGGGCAAACTGTATCTGAAAATGCTTTATATGGTTTGTTTTAGCTTGCTGTGGTGCCAGATGGGTGGAGTTTGGACACAGAACAATATAATGAGCACCAGAATCAATCTTCTGTGTCTGTGATTGACAGCTTACTTGAGCCTACCTGTTTCGACCTGATGCAGTAAACCCCACCCATCTGGTGCTCGATGAGATAAAAACAAACACTGTTAGACTGAAAGGGGCGTTAAGTCAGACTTTAGCTGCTGCATAGCACGACATGACCTGAATCTGTCTGCAGAGGTTGATAGAGTTGTTGATCAATGACTCAACGATGACTTCACCAGCAGATTTCTGGCTGTCAGGACTCACTTTCCGTCCCGTACTGCTGTGGAATAAAAACTCCACCTTCAGCTGCTCAGTGATGGAGGAGGTGCTGCGAGCGAGTGAGCGACACGTTTCAGCTCTGAAGGCTAAAACGCCTCGTTCTCAAGTCAAAACAGTTTAAACAATTTTTTTAAGGGGAACTACATAAAAATGATAAATCATGGCATCATGTGCATCCACACAGAGAGGAGTCTCCAAATAAAAATAAAAACTAAATACATATATAAATAAATGAGGGAAAAGTACCTTAAAAGAAACAGATATTAATCTTGGCCAAATTCACATTTAAATCAGTACAGCTCCTTATCACATTGGTAATCTAAAATAAGCAATTACAGGAGCCCATCAGTTTGAAAACATGTCTGTCTTTACATGGGGTTTTGCTGTTATTTTTTCCATTGAGTACACTTTCATTAACCTGTTTTGCCATTGATGTAAGGTGGGTGGCCGTGATTTGAGCCAAGATAAAGTTATCATTTTTTTTGCCACCAATAAAAGGATATGCAGCAAGTAAGCCTTTCTCTTTTCCATAGCTCCATCAGGGATTGCTCCTATAATATAATACAATGGGTCTAATGGTAAATCAATGTTCAAAATGGCAAATATTTCTGTGTGAATCCCTTCCCAGTATGACTTCAATTCTGGACAGTCCCAAAAAATGTGTGTGTGATCTCCAACCTTTTGTCAAAACAGTTTTTGACTTGAGAAGTTCCAGTATTCAGCATGGTGATATATATCAGCTCTTCACTGGACATTTCTATTGGATCTCTGGTCTGGTTAGCTAGCTCACTCTGCTCTCTATTGTGAAAATGTGACATTATTGTTTCTGTCAATTAGAGGCCACCGTAGCTCAAGGGGACGGGAGGTGGGGGGGGTCTGTGGCAGAGACTTGTACAGCAGGAGATCAGTTCTATCTATGTTGCTGCAATTCCACTGGTCACCAATAAAGGTCAATAAAGGTGATAGATTACACAATGCCTCTTTAACTGCAAATGCTACTTGACTCCAGTCTAACAAAATACAAAAGTTTCACACCAAAAGGATGTATCCATCATTCCATATCTAGCATTAGAAAACAGTGGCTGATACAAATTGATTCAGAAGTGAAACTGATCAGATATCACGGTCTGTACGTACGTCTTGTTGTTGTAGGGCCGGCTCTCACAGATCTCGGGGGACAGATAGTACGGAGTCCCAACACACGTCCTGGCCAGCTCCATGGTGCTGCACACACACGTTCACACACAACACAGGTAGAGGGACAGTGCAACTTTTCCATCAATTTGAATCCTTTTTTTCTATTTATAGCATTGACAAATATCACTACATATCATATCACTACTGTAAGAAATAAAATGAATACTGTGTTTTTTTTATATGAATAACACATTCTTTTGTTCTTTGTTCTCAGAGTAGAGTGTCTTTTTTTCTCTACAGGTAATCAGTGCAGGTATGCGTGCACGTGTGCTATATATGGTTATGAAATGATTTTGAGTGTTCTTATAGGTGAATAATAGTTTATGCTATTCATACGTGTGTTTCCGTGTGTCCCATATTAGGTGAGGTTTTTGGCTTTGAGTCAAGAAATCTGAACTGTGGGTTTGGCTTTATGCCGAGATTTATGTTGTTGTTTACTCTAGTGTATAAAAGCGAGTGTATTGAGCTTCACTTCTTTGTCATACACTTATCTGTAACACTGAACTGAACCATGCATGCATGAATAAATGACTTCACAGAAGACTCTTGAACCTTTGCTCATTCAATTTGACCCACAAGGGTGAAGCCTATTTTTCCCCTCCACTACAGAACCACAGTTTTTTTTGGCTAAGTAACATCAGATTGAAGCTCAGTGAAAAAGACAAGAGGTAAGAGAGGAGGAAGCTAATATTATGAAGCCTAGCGCTCTGCTGCTAACTGAAAAAATACAATCTATCCATACTAAGTTAGCTAGGTTAGCTAGTTAGCCTAGCTGACCTTCAAGTTCAAACTAGCCATACTAGCCTATAGCTATCTAGGGAAGCTAGTTAGCTAGCTGCTAACCTTCAACATCATGATGCCATGGACATGAATGAAAATAGTCAAAGAAGTCATTGATATTTACATTTTAATTTATATTTTGACCAGAGTTCCTTCTAACTTTCACTCTGAAAAACTGTGGTTCTTTGGCTCCGCCCACTGAGGTTTAACTCAACCAATCAGATCACTCCTGCTTGCAAGAAACTTATATAGAAATAAAACCTTTTGATTTTGATGGTTACTTTATCCAAATGAAAAAAGTCTGATTTGATGGATTTTCATTTCAGGCCTCAAAATAATTCAAACTAAAAAAACTGATAGGGGATGTAACCTTTTGATATCCACTGTATGTAATTAAACTATACTAAAAATACAGAGTGATACAGTGTGATGTGCAGTGCAACAGTGTGTTGAACTGAACAGAACAGACTGTACAGTCAGTAACAGTAGAGGCTGGGTCTCTCTACAGGTCCACAGTCTGAGGAATGATAATGACATGTTTTGAAGTCTTCCATGTGCTGCAGAGCCTTCAGTGATAAACAGCTGCCAGGGGTGTGTGTGTGTGTGTGTGTGTGTGTGTGTGTGTGTGTGAAGATGACACTCACTCACTTATTCAACATTCTTGCGATGCCGAAGTCCCCCAGCTTCGCTTTCATCCCTCCATCGGTCAGGAAGATATTCTGGAGCGACAGAGGGAGAGGAGGGAGGGGAGGAAGAGGAGGGAGAGGAGGAAGAGGAGAAAGAGGAGAGAGGGGAGGGATGGGAGGGAGGGAGGGGAGGGATGAAAGCGTCTCTGTGTCCCTCAAGCAAAACAATAACTGGGCCGTTTATCATGTGCGGTCGATGGAGGGAGAATGAGCGTGTGTGTGTGTGTGTGGAAACAGATAGGATTGATGACAGATAGTAATGGATGTGAACAGAACTGCTGCCTGTGGTCAGTTGGTGGAGATATTCTGGGAGCTGACGCACAGCGAGCGCTTTGTTCACAAGACAGCCGAGATACAAACAACATTACAGCAGTAAAAACCCCCCTGAACTCTGTGATACCACAAGATCATAACCTCTGGGTCTGTTCATAATGTGGTTTTCCATGCACATCTTCAGCTGCCGGTGCGTGATTTATGTAAGTTTCAGGGTTTAGTCAGGGCCGAGGCATGAGAGAGAGAGAGAGGAAGAGGAGGAAACGCGATGACGAGCTGCAGGGTGTGATGAAGAGGAGGAGGCAGGGTCGACTCCCAGGGGACGAAGATCACTTTTTTTTTACCCACTTCCAAACTCCACCGGACACATTTTAATAACATTTTTGCCTTTATTTATCCTGAGGACCTTTGCTCATTTCCAGCGTCTTTCCCTGCTCCCACAATCCTCTGCTGTCAGCCATTGATTTTGTTTAGTTTAGTTGTTTGCACATATTAAAAAACAAACAAACAAACGAACAATAAAAAATCAATACACTAAGAGAATTACAAAAGAAAGAAAGGGAAAAAAATGTGCATGTGCAGCTGAGGTAAAAAGCCCAAGATGAGCTTCTGTCAAAATGAGGATTTACTAATTAAGTTACAATCATTGAAAGTTCATTTTAAGTGGTTACAATATAATGAAAATACAATTACTGAAATGTATTTACATAACAGTGTTGCAGGTTCGCTGCTTTGCTCAAGGGCAACTTGACAGCAGTTGTTGAGGAGGAGAGAGAGTTACTCTTTGTCACCAAAACTTGAAAATGTCTTTGTTTTTGTCTTTAGCCATGTTATGTGTTATAATAATAACCTTTATTTGTATAGCACCTTTCATACACAACATGCAGCTCAAAGTGCTTTACATCAATAGAAGGCAGATAAAACGATAAAATTCATATAAAAGAACAAGCAAAATGCATTGCATTAAAAGAATCAAATCAAGTAAAATAGAAAGATATTTTTTGATTATTATGTGACACTGTGGCACTGTGGGTTTGTTGCAGTGTGCTGAGCAGGCAGCTGGTGTGTGTGTGTGTGTGTGTGTGTGTGTGTGTGTGTGTGTGTGTGTGTGTGTGTGTGTGTGTGTGTGTGTGCAGCCTACCTGAGCCTTGATGTCTCTGTGCAGGATCTTGCGGTCATGGATGTGTTTCAGCCCCAGACAGATCTGAACGAACCAGTCCACCACCTGAGGACCAGACAGCAACTTCACCTGACTGTGGTGGTGTGTGTGTGTGTGTGTGTGTGTGTGCACATATTATGCATAATTCTGTTTCTGTGCACATGCAGAATCATGGAAAAGTTCATCTTTATATTTGCATTGGTGTAAGTGTGTGTATATGCTCATGCTATAATAATTATTGTGTTTATGTATACAGCTGTGTGTGTGTGTGTGTGTTGTGTGTGTGTGTGTGTACCTGCTCCTCAGTAAAGGGAACTCCTCTCTGCATGTTGATCTTCTTCATCAGGTCTCCTCCGTCACAGTACTCCATAACTATGTACAGGCTATTCCTCTCTACACACATACACACACACACACACACACACACACACACACACACACAGATGACACCTATGGATACACACTAGCAACACACACATTTACTGAGCAGAAGTCCTGACCATGTGTCCACACACACCTTGAAATGAGCTGAAGAAGGCGACGATGTTAGGGTGCTTCATCTTGGCGAGGAGCGTCACTTCCTTCCTGGAGGCTTCCTTTTCCCTCAGAGACATCTGAGCAGAAACACACACACTCTGCATCAACACACACTCTGCATCAACACACACTCTGCATCAACACACACTGCATCAACACAGTGCATCAACACACACTGCATCAACACACTGCATCAACACACACTGCATCAACACAATGCATCAACACACACTCTGCATCAACACACACTGCATCAACACACTGCATCAAGACACACACTGCATCAACACACACTTCATCAACACACTGCATCAACACACACTCTGCATCAACACACACTCTGCATCAACACACACTGCATCAACACTCTGCATCAACACACACTGCATCAACACACACTCTGCATCAACACACTCTGCATCAAGACACTGCATCAACACACACTCTGCATCACCACACTGCATCAACACACACTCTGCATCAACACACACTGCATCAACACACACTCTGCACCAACACACACTCTGCATCAACACACTCTGCATCAACACACACTCTGCATCAACACAAACTCTGCACCAACACACACTGCATCAACACACTGCATCAACACACACTGCATCAACACACTCTGCATCAACACACTGCATCAACACATACTGCATCAACATTCTGCATCAACACACACTGCATCAACACACTCTGCATCAACACACTGCATCAACACACACTCTGCATCAACACAAACTGCATCAAAACACTCTGCATCAAGACACACTGCATCAACACACGCTCTGCATCAACACACACTGCATCAACACACACTATGCATCAACACACTGCATCAACACACTCTGCATCAACACACACTGCATCAACACACACTCTGCATCAACACACACTGCATCAACACACACTCTGCATCAACACACTGCATCAACACACTGCATCAACACACACTCTACATCAACACACTCTGCATCAACACACACACTGCATCAACACACTCTGCATCAACTCACTGCATCAACACACACTGCATCAACACACTGCATCAACACACACTGCATAAACACACTGCATCAACACACACTGCATCAACACACACTCTGCATCAACACACACACTGCATCAACACACACTGCATCAACACACTGCATCAACATACACTGCATCAACACACACTGCATTAACACACACTCTGCATCAACACACACACTGCATCAACACACACTGCATCAACACACTGCATCAACATACACTGCATCAACACACACTGCATCAACACACTGCATCAACACACACTCCATCAACACACTCTGCATCAACACACTGCATCAACACACACTGCATCAACGCACTGCATCAACACACACTGCATCAACACACACTGCATCAACACACACTGCATCAACACACTCTGCATCAACACACTGCATCAACACACTGCATCAACACACTGCATCAACACACACTGCATCAACACACACTCTGCATCAACACACACTCTGCATCAACACACTCTGCATCAACACACAGTCTGCATCAAGACACACTGCATCAACACACACTCTGCATCATCACACACTGCATCAACACACTGCATCAACACATACTCTGCATCAACACACTGCATCAACACACTGCATCAACACAAACTCTACATCAACACACTCTGCATCAACACACACACTGCATCAACACACTGCATCAACATACACTGCATCAACACACACTGCATCAACACACTGCATCAACACACACTGCATCAACACACTCTGCATCAACACACTGCATCAACACACTCTGCATCAACACACACTCTGCATCAACACACACTGCATCAACACTCTGCATCAACACACACTGCATCAACACACACTCTGCATCAACACACACTCTGCATCAACACACACACTGCATCAACACACACTCTGCATCAACACACACTGCATCAACACACTGCATCAACACACACTGCATCAACACACACTGCATCAACACACACTCTGCATCAACACACACTGCATCAACACTCTGCATCAACACACACTGTATCAACACACACTCTGCATCAACACACACTCTGCATCAACACACTCTGCATCAACACACAGTCTGCATCAAGACACACTGCATCAACACACACTCTGCATCAACACACACTGCATCAACACACACTATGCATCAACACACTGCATCAACACACTCTGCATCAACACACACTGCATCAACACACACTCTGCATCAACACACACTGCATCAACACACTGCATCAACACACACTCTGCATCAACACACTGCATCAACACACATTCTACATCAACACACTCTGCATCAACACACACACTGCATCAACACACACTCTGCATCAACACACACTGCATCAACACACACTCTGCATCAACACACACTCTGCATCAACACACTGCATCAACACACTGCATCAACACACACTCTGCATCAACACACACTGCATCAACACACTGCATCAACACACACGGCATCAACACACTGCATCAACACACTCTGCATCAACTCACTGCATCAACACACCCTGCATCAACACACTGCATCAATACACACTGCATAAACACACTGCATCAACACACACTGCATCAACACACTCTGCATCAACACACACACTGCATCAACACACACTGCATCAACACACTGCATCAACATACACTGCATCAACACACACTCTGCATCAACACACACACTGCATCGACACACACTGCATCAACACACTGCATCAACATACACTGCATCAACACACACTGCATCAACACACTGCATCAACACACACTGCATCAACACACTGCATCAACACACTGCATCAACACACACTGCATCAACACACTGCATCAACACACACACTGCATCAACACACTCTGCATCAACACACACTCTGCATCAACACACTCTGCATCAACACACAGTCTGCATCAAGACACACTGCATCAACACACACTCTGCATCAACACACACTGCATCAACACACTGCATCAACACACACTCTGCATCAACACACTGCATCAACACACACTCTACATCAACACACTCTGCATCAACACACACACTGCATCAACACACACTCTGCATCAACACACACTGCATCAACACACTGCATCAACACACACTGCATCAACACACACTGCATCAACACACTCTGCATCAACACTCTGCATCAACACACTGCATCAACACACACTCTGCATCAACACACACTGCATCAACAATCTGCATCAACACACACTGCATCGACACACACTCTACATCGACACACACTCTACATCGACACACACTGCATCGACACACACTCTGCATCAACACACACTGCATCGACACACACTCTACATCGATACACACTCTGCATCGACACACTGCATCAACACACACTGCATCAACACACACTGCATCAACACACACTCTGCATCAACACACACTGCATCAACACTCTGCATCAACACACACTGTATCAACACACACTCTGCATCAACACACACTCTGCATCAACACACTCTGCATCAACACACAGTCTGCATCAAGACACACTGCATCAACACACACTCTGCATCAACACACACTGCATCAACACACACTATGCATCAACACACTGCATCAACACACTCTGCATCAACACACTGCATCAACACACACTCTGCATCAACACACACTGCATCAACACACTGCATCAACACACACTCTGCATCAACACACTGCATCAACACACATTCTACATCAACACACTCTGCATCAACACACACACTGCATCAACACACACTCTGCATCAACACACACTGCATCAACACACACTCTGCATCAACACACACTCTGCATCAACACACTGCATCAACACACTGCATCAACACACACTCTGCATCAACACACACTGCATCAACACACTGCATCAACACACACGGCATCAACACACTGCATCAACACACTCTGCATCAACTCACTGCATCAACACACCCTGCATCAACACACTGCATCAATACACACTGCATAAACACACTGCATCAACACACACTGCATCAACACACTCTGCATCAACACACACACTGCATCAACACACACTGCATCAACACACTGCATCAACATACACTGCATCAACACACACTCTGCATCAACACACACACTGCATCGACACACACTGCATCAACACACTGCATCAACATACACTGCATCAACACACACTGCATCAACACACTGCATCAACACACACTGCATCAACACACTGCATCAACACACTGCATCAACACACACTGCATCAACACACTGCATCAACACACACTGCATCAACACACTCTGCATCAACACACACTCTGCATCAACACACTCTGCATCAACACACAGTCTGCATCAAGACACACTGCATCAACACACACTCTGCATCAACACACACTGCATCAACACACTGCATCAACACACACTCTGCATCAACACACTGCATCAACACACTGCATCAACACACACTCTACATCAACACACTCTGCATCAACACACACACTGCATCAACACACACTCAGCATCAACACACACTGCATCAACACACTGCATCAACACACACTGCATCAACACACACTGCATCAACACACTCTGCATCAACACTCTGCATCAACACACTGCATCAACACACACTCTGCATCAACACACACTGCATCAACAATCTGCATCAACACACACTGCATCGACACACACTCTACATCGACACACACTCTACATCGACACACACTGCATCGACACACACTCTGCATCAACACACACTGCATCGACACACACTCTACATCGATACACACTCTGCATCGACACACACTCTGCATCAACACACACTCTGCACCAACACACTCTGCATCAACACACTCTGCATCAACACACTCTGCATCAACACACACTCTGCATCAACACACTCTGCATCAACACACACACTGCATCAACACACTCTGCATCAACACACTGTGCATCAACACACTCTGCATCAACACACACTCTGCATCAACACACACTGCATCAACACACACTGCATCAACACACACTGCATCAACACACACTGCATCAACACAAACTGCATCAACACACTGCATCAACACACTCTGCATCAACACACTGCATCAACACACACTGCATCAACACACTGCATCAACACACACTGCATCAACACACTGCATCAACACACACTACATCAACACACACTGCATCAGCACACACTGCATCAACACACACTGCATCAACACACTGCATCAACACACACTCTGCATCAACACACTGCATCAACACACACTGCATCAACACACTGCATCAACACACACTGCATCAACACACTGCATCAACACACACACTGCATCAACACACTCTGCATTAACACACTGCATCGACACACTCTGCATCAACACACTGCATCAACAAAAACTGCATCAACACACTGCATCAACAATCTGCATCAACACACACTGCATCGACACACACTCTACATCGACACACACTCTGCATCGACACACACTGCATCGACACACACTCTGCATCAAAACACACTGCATCGACACACACTCTACATCGACACACACTCTGCATCGACACACACTCTGCATCAACACACACTGCATCAAAACACACTGCATCAACAAACTGCATCAACACACTGCATCAACACACACTGCATCAACACACACTGCATCGACACACACTCTACATCGACACACACTCTGCATCGACACACACTCTGCACCAACACACTCTGCATCAACACACTCTGCATCAACACACTCTGCATCAACACACACTCTGCATCAACACACTCTGCATCAACACACACACTGCATCAACACACTCTGCATCAACACACTGTGCATCAACACACTCTGCATCAACACACACTCTGCATCAACACACACTGCATCAACACACACTGCATCAACACACACTGCATCAACACACACTGCATCAACACAAACTGCATCAACACACTGCATCAACACACTCTGCATCAACACACTGCATCAACACACACTGCATCAACACACTGCATCAACACACACTGCATCAACACACTGCATCAACACACACTACATCAACACACACTGCATCAACACACACTGCATCAACACACACTGCATCAACACACTGCATCAACACACACTCTGCATCAACACACTGCATCAACACACACTGCATCAACACACTGCATCAACACACACTGCATCAACACACTGCATCAACACACACACTGCATCAACACACTCTGCATTAACACACTGCATCGACACACTCTGCATCAACACACTGCATCAACAAAAACTGCATCAACACACTGCATCAACAATCTGCATCAACACACACTGCATCGACACACACTCTACATCGACACACACTCTGCATCGACACACACTGCATCGACACACACTCTGCATCAAAACACACTGCATCGACACACACTCTACATCGACACACACTCTGCATCGACACACACTCTGCATCAACACACACTGCATCAAAACACACTGCATCAACAAACTGCATCAACACACTGCATCAACACACACTGCATCAACACACACTGCATCGACACACACTCTACATCGACACACACTCTGCATCGACACACACACTCTGCATCAACACACACTGCATCAAAACACACTGCATCAACACACTCTGCATCAACACACTGCATCAACACACACTGCATCAACACACACTGCATCAACACACTGCATCAACACACACTGCATCAACACACACTGCATCAACACACTGCATCAACACACACTCTGCATCAACACACACACTGCATCAACACACTGCATCAACACACACTGCATCAACACACACTGCATCAACACACTGCATCAACACACACTGCATCAACACACACTGCATCAACACACTGCATCAACACACACTCTGCATCAACACACACACTGCATCAACACACACTGCATCAACACACTGCATCAACATACACTGCATCAACACACGGCATCAACACACACTGCATCAACACACACTGCATCAACACACACTGCATCAACACACTGCATCAACACACACTGCATCAACACACACTGCATCAACACACTGCATCAACACACACTGCATCAACACACTGCATCAACACACACTGCATCAACACACTCTGCATCAACACACTGCATCGACACACTCTGCATCAACACACACTGCATCAACACACACTGCATCAACACACTGCATCAACACACACTCTGCATCAACACACACACTGCATCAACACACTGCATCAACATACAAGGCATCAACACAAACTGCATCAACACAAACTGCATCAACACACTGCATCAACACACACTGCATCGACACACACTCTACATCGACAAACACTCTACATCGACACACACTCTGCATCGACACACACTGCATCGACACACACTCTGCATCAACATACACTGTATCGACACACACTCTACATCGACACACACTCTGCATCGACACACACTCTGCATCAACACACACTGCATCAACACACTGCATCAACACACACTGCATCAACACACACTGCATGAACACACTGCATCAACACACACTGCATCAACACACTCTGCATCAACACACACTGCATCAACACACTGCATCAACACACACTGCATCAACACACACTCTGCATCAACACACACTGCATCAACACTCTGCATCAACACACACTGTATCAACACACACTCTGCATCAACACACTCTGCATCAACACACAGTCTGCATCAAGACACACTGCATCAACACACACTCTGCATCAACACACACTGCATCAACACACACTATGCATCAACACACTGCATCAACACACTCTGCATCAACACACACTGCATCAACACACACTCTGCATCAACACACACTGCATCAACACACTGCATCAACACACACTCTGCATCAACACACTGCATCAACACACATTCTACATCAACACACTCTGCATCAACACACACACTGCATCAACACACACTCTGCATCAACACACACTGCATCAACACACACTCTGCATCAACACACACTCTGCATCAACACACTGCATCAACACACTGCATCAACACACACTCTGCATCAACACACACTGCATCAACACACTGCATCAACACACACGGCATCAACACACTGCATCAACACACTCTGCATCAACTCACTGCATCAACACACCCTGCATCAACACACTGCATCAATACACACTGCATAAACACACTGCATCAACACACACTGCATCAACACACTCTGCATCAACACACACACTGCATCAACACACACTGCATCAACACACTGCATCAACATACACTGCATCAACACACACTCTGCATCAACACACACACTGCATCGACACACACTGCATCAACACACTGCATCAACATACACTGCATCAACACACACTGCATCAACACACACTGCATCAACACACTCTGCATCAACACACACTCTGCATCAACACACACTGCATCAACACACACTGCATCAACACACACTGCATCAACACACACTCTGCATCAACACACACTGCATCAACACACACTGCATCAACACACTGCATCAACACACACTGCATCAACACACTGCATCAACACACTGCATCAACACACACTGCATCAACACACTGCATCAACACACACTGCATCAACACACTCTGCATCAACACACACTCTGCATCAACACACACTGCATCAACACACACTGCATCAACACACACTGCATCAACACACACTCTGCATCAACACACACTCTGCATCAACACACACTCTGCATCAACACACTCTGCATCAACACACAGTCTGCATCAAGACACACTGCATCAACACACACTCTGCATCAACACACACTGCATCAACACACTGCATCAACACACACTCTGCATCAACACACTGCATCAACACACTGCATCAACACACACTCTACATCAACACACTCTGCATCAACACACACACTGCATCAACACACACTCTGCATCAACACACACTGCATCAACACACTGCATCAACACACACTGCATCAACACACACTGCATCAACACACTCTGCATCAACACTCTGCATCAACACACTGCATCAACACACACTCTGCATCAACACACACTGCATCAACAATCTGCATCAACACACACTGCATCGACACACACTCTACATCGACACACACTCTACATCGACACACACTGCATCGACACACACTCTGCATCAACACACACTGCATCGACACACACTCTACATCGATACACACTCTGCATCGACACACACTCTGCATCAACACACACTCTGCACCAACACACTCTGCATCAACACACTCTGCATCAACACACTCTGCATCAACACACACTCTGCATCAACACACTCTGCATCAACACACACTGCATCAACACACTCTGCATCAACACACTGTGCATCAACACACTCTGCATCAACACACACTCTGCATCAACACACACTGCATCAACACACACTGCATCAACACACACTGCATCAACACACACTGCATCAACACAAACTGCATCAACACACTGCATCAACACACTCTGCATCAACACACTGCATCAACACACACTGCATCAACACACACTGCATCAACACACACTGCATCAACACACTGCATCAACACACACTACATCAACACACACTGCATCAACACACACTGCATCAACACACACTGCATCAACACACTGCATCAACACACACTCTGCATCAACACACTGCATCAACACACACTGCATCAACACACTGCATCAACACACACTGCATCAACACACTGCATCAACACACACACTGCATCAACACACTCTGCATTAACACACTGCATCGACACACTCTGCATCAACACACTGCATCAACAAAAACTGCATCAACACACTGCATCAACAATCTGCATCAACACACACTGCATCGACACACACTCTACATCGACACACACTCTGCATCGACACACACTGCATCGACACACACTCTGCATCAAAACACACTGCATCGACACACACTCTACATCGACACACACTCTGCATCGACACACACTCTGCATCAACACACACTGCATCAAAACACACTGCATCAACAAACTGCATCAACACACTGCATCAACACACACTGCATCAACACACACTGCATCGACACACACTCTACATCGACACACACTCTGCATCGACACACACACTCTGCATCAACACACACTGCATCAAAACACACTGCATCAACACACTCTGCATCAACACACTGCATCAACACACACTGCATCAACACACACTGCATCAACACACTGCATCAACACACACTGCATCAACACACACTGCATCAACACACTGCATCAACACACACTCTGCATCAACACACACACTGCATCAACACACACTGCATCAACACACTGCATCAACATACACTGCATCAACACACGGCATCAACACACACTGCATCAACACACACTGCATCAACACACACTGCATCAACACACTGCATCAACACACACTGCATCAACACACACTGCATCAACACACTGCATCAACACACACTGCATCAACACACTGCATCAACACACACTGCATCAACACACTCTGCATCAACACACTGCATCGACACACTCTGCATCAACACACACTGCATCAACACACACTGCATCAACACACTGCATCAACACACACTCTGCATCAACACACACACTGCATCAACACACTGCATCAACATACAAGGCATCAACACAAACTGCATCAACACAAACTGCATCAACACACTGCATCAACACACACTGCATCGACACACACTCTACATCGACAAACACTCTACATCGACACACACTCTGCATCGACACACACTGCATCGACACACACTCTGCATCAACACACACTGTATCGACACACACTCTACATCGACACACACTCTGCATCGACACACACTCTGCATCAACACACACTGCATCAACACACTGCATCAACACACACTGCATCAACACACACTGCATGAACACACTGCATCAACACACACTGCATCAACACACTCTGCATCAACACACACTGCATCAACATACACTGCATCAACACACTGCATCAACACACACTGCATCAACACACACTGCATCAACACACTGCATCAACACACTGCATCAACACACTGCATCAACACAAACTGCATCAACACACTGCATCAACACACTGCATCAACACACACACTGCATCAACACACTGCATCAACATACAAGGCATCAACACAAACTGCATCAACACAAACTGCATCAACACACTGCATCAACACACACTGCATCGACACACACTCTACATCGACAAACACTCTACATCGACACACACTCTGCATCGACACACACTGCATCGACACACACTCTGCATCAACACACACTGTATCGACACACACTCTACATCGACACACACTCTGCATCGACACACACTCTGCATCAACACACACTGCATCAACACACTGCATCAACACACACTGCATCAACACACACTGCATGAACACACTGCATCAACACACACTGCATCAACACACTCTGCATCAACACACACTGCATCAACATACACTGCATCAACACACTGCATCAACACACACTGCATCAACACACACTGCATCAACACACTGCATCAACACACTGCATCAACACACTGCATCAACACAAACTGCATCAACACACTGCATCAACACACACTGCATCAACATACACTGCATCAACACACACTGCATCAACACACACTGCATCAACACACTGCATCAACACACACTGCATCAACACACACTGCATCAACACACTGCATCAACACACTCTGCATCAACACACTGCATCAACACACACTGCATCAACACACTGCATCAACACACACTGCATCAACACACTGCATCAACACACACTGCATCAACACACTGCATCAACACACACTGCATCAACACACACTGCATCAACACACTGCATCAACACACACTGCATCAACACACTCTGCATCAACACACTGCATCAACATACTGCATCAACACTCTGCATCAACACACACTGCATCAACACACTCTGCATCAACACACACTGCATCTACACACACTCTGCATTAACACACACTGCATCAGCACTCTGCATCAACACACGCTCTGCATTAACACACACTGCATCAACACACTGCATCAACACACACGGCATCAACACACACTGCATCAACACACACTGCATCAACACACACTGCATCAACACACTGCATCAACACACTGCATCAACACACTGCATCAACACAAACTGCATCAACACACTGCATCAACACACTGCATCAACACACACACTGCATCAACACACTGCATCAACATACAAGGCATCAACACAAACTGCATCAACACAAACTGCATCAACACACTGCATCAACACACACTGCATCGACACACACTCTACATCGACAAACACTCTACATCGACACACACTCTGCATCGACACACACTGCATCGACACACACTCTGCATCAACACACACTGTATCGACACACACTCTACATCGACACACACTCTGCATCGACACACACTCTGCATCAACACACACTGCATCAACACACTGCATCAACACACACTGCATCAACACACACTGCATGAACACACTGCATCAACACACACTGCATCAACACACTCTGCATCAACACACACTGCATCAACATACACTGCATCAACACACTGCATCAACACACACTGCATCAACACACACTGCATCAACACACTGCATCAACACACTGCATCAACACACTGCATCAACACAAACTGCATCAACACACTGCATCAACACACACTGCATCAACATACACTGCATCAACACACACTGCATCAACACACACTGCATCAACACACTGCATCAACACACACTGCATCAACACACACTGCATCAACACACTGCATCAACACACTCTGCATCAACACACTGCATCAACACACACTGCATCAACACACTGCATCAACACACACTGCATCAACACACTGCATCAACACACACTGCATCAACACACTGCATCAACACACACTGCATCAACACACACTGCATCAACACACTGCATCAACACACACTGCATCAACACACTCTGCATCAACACACTGCATCAACATACTGCATCAACACTCTGCATCAACACACACTGCATCAACACACTCTGCATCAACACACACTGCATCTACACACACTCTGCATTAACACACACTGCATCAGCACTCTGCATCAACACACGCTCTGCATTAACACACACTGCATCAGCACTCTGCATCAACACACGCTCTGCATCAACACACACTCTGCATCAACACACTCTGCATCAACACACACTCTGCATCAACACACACTCTGCATCAACACACACTCTGCTTCCATGGTAAAAGATGACCATTTTGACCTTACATTCCCCGCCTGTCTCTTATGTAAATGCCCAGTAGATTAAGTGGATATATATTCTAAATACCCACATAAGAAGAGTTTCATTCCGGCATGAGATATCCACTGACACTCTGAGGAAGTGATTTGTTAGTGTGAGAGTGAAGCACCTTAAGACTCATCTTAACCTGCTGCTTACCAAACACTTCTGTTTAAAGGGCAGGATTTTCCAGTGGTGGAAGAAGTACTCAGATCTTTTACTTAAGTAAAAGTAGAAATACCACAGTATAAAAATACTGTGTTACAAGTAAAAGTCCTGCATTCACAATGTTACTTAAGTAAAAGTACAAAAGTATTAGCATCAAATTGTACTTAAAGCAACAAAAGTAAAAGTACTCATTATGCAGAATGGCCCATTTCAGAATAATATAGTATATATTATATTATTGAATTATAATTATTGATGCATTAATGTGTAAGCATCACTTTAATGTTGCAGCTGGAAAAAGTGGGGCTGATTCCCACTACTTTATATACTGCTGGGTAGCTTACAGTAATCTATAATAATACATCACAATGTATTAGTTGATTATATTTTGTATTAATAATCTGAATCTGCAAAGTAACTAGTAACTTAAGTTATCAAATAAAGGTAGTGGAGTAAAAAGTACAATATTTCCCTGTGAAATGTAGTGGAGTAGAAGTATAAAGTAGCATAAAATGGTAATACTCAAGTAAAGTGCAAGTACCTCAAAATTGTACTTAAGTACAGTATTCAAGTAAATGTACTTAGTTACTTTCCATCTCTGGGATTATGTAAATGTTGCCTGATGGACTGCAGGTAGTAAAGTTGTGTTGTACCTTAGTGAGGTCGACTTGTTTGACCACACACTGCTGGTCGCAGCCTCCCTCTCTGTCCCGGACCAGGAAGGCTTTCCCAAACGCTCCCTCTCCGATCTGACGCACGACCTCATAGCTGTTCATAACACCTGGACACCTGAGGAAGGAGGGGTGGAGCTTATTTAGACTATATAGTAGGAAGCAGAGGGAAGGAAATTAACTTTTATTTCCACCAGCCACTTTAAGGATTTTACCAGCCAGCTGCATTTTTCAAACAGTTATCAGGCAGTTATTTCTATTCTATAGTTCTATTATATGTTCTATTATTAACTATGAATCTTCACACCTTAGGTGTGAGTTTTCATACAACTCCCACAATCCTCTGCCCTTATTAATAAAGAACTACTCCACCTACTCTATCTTCCACTACAAATGTCCATCTGAGGGAAAAAAAAACCCCTCCTTTTATAGATGTATACTTATGGAAACTCATACCTCACCTGCCAAAAGCTATAGTTCACCACCCTGTCTGACATGGGTTACGGCTGCTCAGTTAGGCCTACAGCCTGTCTGGGCAGCAGGGTGGAGTTTGAGCAACAACCTGAACCCTGATATACTCAGTAATTAGATTGAGGTCTAGATAGTGTTTCCTCACCCCTCAACACATTAGTAAATTACACATTAGTTAACTGTTAATTAAGTTAGTTAATTGTTAGTTAATGCTTATTAAGCATTAACTAACCTTTATTAAGCATTAACTAACCCTTAACTTAGTAACCCTAATTGTAAAGTGTTACCAAGACATTTGATATGAACTGTGGAACTAAACAAGGTTGACCAATTTCTCCTTTTTTTAACAGGTTATAGCTATTCATATTAACACGGACCCATTTAAGGGTGTTCAAATTAGAGATGGAGAGATTAAATTAAATTACTTTTCCTCCACAGTAGCTGATAGATTCGACAAAATGACAAGCATTTGTCCTGTAGCTGGTTTTATTTATTCCATAAGATATGACTAGTTTCAGGAGTGTATAATTCAGTATTCAGCTCTCATAACCACGAGCCCAGCCGGGCAGAGGGAGCCCGTTGCCATGGTGACAGATACACAGCTAGCTAGCTTTCATGTTAGCATGCTAACCTAAGTTCACCGCTGATAAGGAAACGCTCTTTCTCCTCTGTACAGTGACAGATAACACAGTCTGCTCACCTCTCCAGTGTTATTTTCAGATAGTCATGGTGAAAAACGCGCTGGCAGCAGAGCGGTACAGTCGTAAGATGTGAAAGTGTCTGAAAAGTGGAGTAAAGAAGCCCGGTGCAGAAGCTATGCGCGAGAGGGAAACCGCGAGGTATCATGGGAGTTGTAGTTGTTGTACTTTTTGTACCTTAAACCAATTTCTCCTCTATCAGACTAACAAAAACACCAGTTTAAGCGATGTTGCTAACAAAAACACTACTATATAAGTATATATATAATGTATGTATAAGTCCTATAAGAAGTTGCAATACTCGTACTTTATGGTATTTATTTATCTCTAGTGGTATTATTACAGGTTTTTCTGCCCTAGTTCTATTACTTGCACAGCAGTTTAAAGTTCGGCTGTAGTATTCATATAATAATAATAATAATAATAATAATAATAATAATAATAATAATAATAATAATAATAATAATAATAGTAATAATAATAATAAACTTAATTTATATAGCACCTTTCAAAACAATTGTTACAAAGTGCTTTACAATAAATAAAAGCATGGAATAAAAACACTAGAAAAAACAAAGAATAGAAAGTAAGCACAAATAAATAAAATGAAATGAAAATAATTATAAAAAATGGCGCCAGCAACAAGATCAATGGAGTAAAAATAGAGCTAAGAAACAAGGAATAAAAAAAAAACGCAACTAAGAAATAAAAATCATAGTAAAAAAGCCTTTACATAAAAATGTGTTTTGAGGAGAGACTTCAAAGAAAACACAGAGAAAACACATATAGTACCCTTCTATTATTCTATATTATAAGATAGCTACTATAGTTCTTGTATCGTTAAATATGGAGATATGGAGATTTGTGAGTGATGAGTGACACATCCATCAGTAGAAACAGAGTGCTGTGTGTGTGTGTGTGTCAGCTGTCAGTCTGAAACCAGACCCGGCTTCACTGAGAGTGTAAAGACAAGATACTTTTTAAAACTCCTGTGGCAGCAGCAGAGTTTTGGAGCTTTATTCCCAGACAGGATCATGTTGCTGCTGTCACACCCCGGGCTGATATGCAGGGCAGCTATAGAGTGTGTGTGTGTGTGTGTGTGTGTGTGTGTGTGTGTGTGTGTGTGTGTGTGTGTGAAATTATTCATGGAGTACGTTACTATATCTGAAAGAGGTTGATGTACATGTTATGTATGCTAAGTACTGTATAAGTCCGCCATACATGTTTATATATCTGGATCCAGGCAGACAGATATAGAACATACACAAGTCATGACATCATTTTGCTGATTATTGTGTTTTCACCTCAGCTGAAAATGTAACCATCCTTTGGTTCATAAAACCCTTTAAAACCCCATTTGGATAAACTGAAAAGTGCCCGGTGGTTAAGTTTTCACAGCAAAAATATATAACAAATACGTTCCATATATCAGTGGTTCTCAACGTGGGGTCCGGGGACCACCAGGGGTCCTTGAGGGGGGTTCCAGGGGGTCCCCAGCAAACTGATGAATTGTTAAACTTCAGCATTATTTCATTTACAAGAAATTAACACAGTTAGAGAATGTAGAAGAATGACTGTTTTGATCATAGTTTCTCTGTTATCTCTCTACCTGCAATACAGACAGTCATGGAGTTCTGGACAAAATCATATCTGACAACAAAACATATTCTCAGATTTGGGTCCGAGAGACAAAATCTCATTAAATGTGGGTCTGCTCTAATGTGGACTAAATTAGGGTCCTTGATATGAAAAAGGTTGAGAGTCACTGCCATATATGACATTTCCATATGTAGAGTATGTCCATATATTAGATTTGTGTGGTGTCTAAGCAGACAAATATGAATTTACAGCTAATGGTAATCAGTTGCAGATTTCTGACAACTTGGTTTCCCCTGAATAATAAAAACCTGCAGATCCTGGTCCGGCTCTACACACTCCGATGAGTAAAAGGTCTTCAGGGAACATTTAGGAGTTCTTCAGATTACAGCCGGGGGAAACCTCACAGTCTGCGGGGGCTGGAGGAAAACCTGCAGCAGGGGCCGCTCTGTGGGCTCCATGCTGCTGACATGACAAGATGATGATGTGAGTTTGGATGTGGAGCTGAAGGACAGACAGGCAGGAAGACTCCATGAGGATCAGAGACTCTGCAAGACTCATAAACCTGCATTTAACTCTCTGTGATCCTCAGCATTAACAACAGAGAGAGAGAGAGAGAGAGAGAGAGAGAGAGAGAGCGAGAGAGAGTGAAGAACATGCAGACGGCACAACAGGAGAGGTGGCGATGCAATCCATGATTTTTTATTTATTTATTTATCTTCAGATTACTATTTGGACATTTTTGCCTTTATCAGAGAGATGCTAGTGAAGAGAGGAGAGACTGGGAGAGAGTGGGGGACGACATGTGACAAAGGTCCCGGTCCGGATTGGGACCCTGGACCACATGGCATGCGCCCAAGACCACGAGCCACCAGGACCATATACAAGTTTTATATAAAATGTTAATATATGCAAATGAGCACAGCAGTTGCAGTTGGAGAAACAAAAGCACATTATCAAGACTGTGTTTTCCATATGCATGCTTATGGATTCTATTTGGGCAAAATGCTTCATTTATTCATTCCAGCCAACGTCTTCGGCTGCACGGCTTTCTTTTTTTTTTTTTTTTTGGAAATTATGTTTATCGATTTTTGTTATTTGACAAGACAATAAACAACATAAGAACACACAACAATCACCGAAGCAAAGAAATACACAACACCATTTGGATTGTTTACAAACCCACAATATATATATATAAAATAAAATAATACAAAATAAAACACCAAAGAGAGTCTCACATCACATCCAGAGAATCTCACATCACATCTAGAGGTATATGACTGTAGGTATAGGGTGGCAAAAGTGGGAGAGTGTAGAATGGGAAAAAATAAATAAATAAATAAATAAAAAAAAGGGGGGGGGCTGGGCTTTCTTCACTGAAAATGCTCGATGGGACAAATAACTGAAAGAGTGTGCAACTTGAATTTTCTTTATAAGTGGAATTGTTGCAAAAGCCTCGTCATGTGTGCGTTCTTTCTACTGAAGTTCAAAATAAAAATAAAAAAATACAAACTTTACATAAATAAATAATGTCTAATGATCTGAAGATTTCCTCATCCCCAAAACAGCCAATGAAACGACGACTTGTGTAGAGACACGATGGGAACTGGTGGCACTTCTGTATGTAGCGTTCTGTTAGTGATGGAGAGAACAGAGTCAGCAAAAGAGAGAAAACGACAGAAATAGAGACTAAATGAGACGGTTTTAAGTGTGTGTGTGTGTGTGTGTGTGTGTGTGTGTGTGTATAAACAGGCTCCTGGAAGCGATGCGAACACAGAGCCAAGCGGAAACTTTCTGTCACACACACTCTGCCGTCCAGGCTCCTCAGACATTTATCACCCTAACTTTAAACAGTGTGTGTGTTTTATTTAGCTGTAACTGGATCAGAGTATTAAACACATCAGCCTGTCTGTCATCAGTCTGCTGCGCTGTGAAAACTGACAGCAGACAGCAGACAGGCTGTTATGAAGCGGAGACTCTGTGTTTGCTGACAGCTTCATGGAGGAGTGAAGGATGATGATGATGATGATGATGTCTTCCACTATTTCAGTTTCTTCTCGTCCCCACGTGCAGATTTTTTACTTTTACGAACGTTTCTTGAAGGCAGAAATAATCTGATTGGTTGAGTTAAACCTGAGTGGGCGGAGCCAAAGAACAACAGTTTTAGATTTTTTTTTTTAGACCACTTTTGCCAACTTGGTGATTTTGTTGCCAGATTTAGCAACTTTCCAGACCGTCCTGACAACTTCATCTCTCAAAAGCAACTCGTGACAAATTTTGCGTCTTTTCCGAACCACAGGGATCAATATTAATGTGTCGATTCCCAAAGCGTTCGGTGACAGGTAATATAGATAAAAATGATAACGGATCAGCTGTCTCTATTTAGGGCCGGCAACAATTTCACCAATAATTTGAAGGCGTGGCCAGAAAAGTGCAGCAGCCATTTTCAGCTCCTATAGAAGCGGATGCCGGAGTGAAATTTGAAAAATGTTGAAATTAAATACAGGATTAATGCAGTTCGCTATATTGACGCCATGCAACCTGTTTACTGCTCAAAGCAGCTGATGATGTGCTGACTCTCTTTAAAGCTGGTCCGGTTTTGCAGGGCGGACAGACATCACAGTGCACAGAAACTGTTAACAGCTAAATGTAACTTTACAAACTTTACAATCAACACTGCTCCCATTAGACCACACACACCAAGACTGACAAATTCACTTATGTGCAATATCAATGTATACCAAACTGTGCAATATCAATATTTCCTATGTGCAATAATATGAATTCAACCGTTTACTGTAACCGTTTACTCACTTATTATATCTTGCTTTTTACTGATGCCTTTTTTACTTGCTTTTGCACTATCCCCTTTGCTGCTGTAACACTGTAAATTTCCCAGTTATGGGATTAATAAAGGATTATCTTATTTTATCTTATACGTCACTGATGTCGAGTGAAAACCTTGGATCTGTAAAATGTAAACTTTTCAGGAACTAATAAAACAGCCTTCTTTTCAGCTTTACAGCCAGGCATTTTGAAGTTTAATTTTTTCGAAAAGGTTTTATAAACTCAGTGGTTGTGTAATTTCCCCCCCCACAGAGGAGCAGGGACTCCTTCAGCTGAAGGTAAAACTTGGGAATCGGGGGGGCGAGTTTCTCACCTGACAGCCGGACACAGCTGTATCTGCACTGTGCAGCTTAGTGATGAAACCGTACGTTTACTGGTGAAGTGACCATGGGGCTGGGCGATAACTCAATATTATTGTATTATTATTGTTTATTGTCTTTCAGTGGAATCATATCGTGATGATATGAAGATATTTTGATATCGTGACACACATTTCTGCTGTCTAAATTGATGATGACAAGCAAATTTTACTTAAAAACTGATAAAATGAGGTATGGTAGGAATATTATTTGAATATTTCAGTTTTGTTTGACATCACACCTAACATTACCATTCGGTTCAGTGAGATGAACATTAATCTGATTATTTAATGTGATTTTGCATACATGAACCATATCGTGATATATATTGATATCGAGAAAAATCCTTATGATTATCATGATATTGATTTCGACCATATTGCCCAGCCCTAAGTGCCTAACTGTCAGTCAGCAGCCTGCGGCTCCTCACTGTCTCTCGGTCCGTCTCCTTCACTCTGAGTCTTCAAGGTGACACTGCGCCCCGCCGCCCACCTGGCCCGCTTCCCATAATTCCCCTGTGGGACGTCCCTCCGATTAGCGCTTTAATCAAGGACAAATTTCCACTGTGATCAGATGACACGCGGCTGACAGCTGACACTCCACAGCAGACTGCAGCAGCTTGGTGCCGGTCAGACCAGATCCACACACTTATCTGGTGGATTTGGGGGAATGTTACGGCACTTTGGGAAAACACTCACTCACACAATGAATGACAACAGCACTGTTTTTTAAAGATTTATTGTTGAGTTGGTCTGTCCATATCTTTTTATATTTTTAGATTATATATACAAATTAGTACAATAAGCAGTTATCCAAAAAATTATACATTCAAAAAACAATGAACTTTCACAGACAAACTTTGTGAAAAAGATTACTGACGTTAACATAAGTGTGTGTGTGTGTGTGTTTCCCTGTGAACTCTCTCAACAGCCAGAAAAAATATTTTTAGCTGCGACCGGCAGCTAGTAGAAGTAACTCTGTCTGTCGGCCCCAAACATTTATTAAACCTTACTGCACATGTGCAGGACTCAGTTACAGCCTGATGCTGCAGCGCTGAGTTCAGCCAGGCTGGTAAAGCAGAGATCCTGGGTTTTAATCCCAAGTCCCAAGTCAATTTAGCTTTTTGGCTTCCTCAAATCATGCAGGCCTTCGCTCTTTTCAGCAGCTGCGTCTTGAAGCGCGACCTGCTTGTTTAATGGAAAACTGCATCAGAATACCAGACTGCCAAATTATCCTATTCAATACGTTTAATATTTTTAAAGCTAAACAAGAGCAACAGGTATCCACACTCTTATTTTAAGATCATGTTCCAGTTAAGAAAGAATAGGTGCAGTGTATTAATAGCTACAGCAGACAAAATACAAAAAAAAAAAAAAAAAAAAAAAATCTCCCTGGACCAATCCAATCCAAAAACCAGGTTCAGTGGTACAAAAGTTGCAATTTCTCTATTTTTTAATTGGAAAAAAGGGCAGACTTGTAATTTACCCATGTCCATTAAAATACATGATCATGCTATAATTGCAATTATTTTGATTACAATAATTTAAATAACTATTCAATAGTCAGCGAGGCTGACTAGCTAGTTATGTCTTAATGATTCCCTCGGTCTTAACCCCCGCTACACAAAATGGAAAAATACACGACTCTTCTCCTTTGAATATTTACCAAACAGCTTCACATTTCAACTCTCTCACTCACACAAACTACCTGAAGTGAAGGACAAGCAGAAACAAGAGAACAATTCAAAGAGAGACAGAGGATTAAAACCAATCTCACTGCACACCGGTGGAGCTCAGCTGTGGAGCGGAGTGGCTCTAAGGCTCACAGATGCTGGTTTCCACCACAAAGCTGTTCTCAAAGTGGCGGATCTTGCGGCAGTTCAGAGCCTCGCGCTTCTGCATGCCTGCAAACAAGACAAGAGAGTTCAGTTAGGAGTTTGATTCCCTGTATGGACAGGAACGACTAAACTCAGCTGTTTCTCTTGGAAAACATTGGACAAAACCAATAGATATAAAACGAGCGTGTTTTGGCCTTTATCAGGGTCGTTTTCCCGTGTCTTTGACTTTATTAGTTCATGCTTGCAGTAAGTTGTACTGAAAACAGCAGAATTTTACATCAAAAAGCACTCTTGTCTAGGGACAGATTCTAGGAGACAGTTTTTTCAAGCTCCAACCAGATATTGAAAGTATTGTTAATTTTTATCTTGGGATGGTAGCTTTTCTTTATTATGAATATTTGCATTTTAAACTACGTATAATGTGCATTTTGTATATTTCTGTCTCTTCTTCTGTGGTGTTCATTAGCCTGGTAAGACCATCCTGATTACGTGACCTCACATTCTCTTTCGCTCCACGGATCAGTCTGGACTTCTAGCCGCCCACATCGATTTCAGTGGGCGGGACTACTTGCCTTGACAGACAAACTCCTTCAGCCAATCAGCAGAAAGGTGAAAACGTCTTTTCCGCCGAGAAACTCTGCTAGTGCATACTCTTGTTCTGGTTTAATTGTTGTTATTGAGTCTATTTCTGCAATAACTGCACTTATGGCTGTGTTTACTCTACTAACATTAACGTTACCGCTCGTTGCTTCGGGAGACGCCGTTACTGTTTTGCCAGTGGCGGCCTGTATTTCACGTCATCAACTACGACGCAGTCCCTGATTGGCCCGGTTACATCATCAACTACGACGCAGTCCCTGATTGGCCCGGTTACATCATCAACTACGACTCAGTCCCTGATTGGCCCGGTTACATCATCAACTACGACGCAGTCCCTGATTGGCCCGGTTACATCATCAACTACGACGCAGTCCCTGATTGGCCCGGTTACATCATCAACTACGACGCAGTCCCTGATTGGCCCTGTTACATCATCAACTACGACACAGTCCCTGATTGGCCCTGTTACATCATCAACTACGACACAGTCCCTGATTGGCCCTGTTACATCATCAACTACGACACAGTCCCTGATTGGCCCGGTTACTGATCTGTGGAGCGAAACAGAATGTGAGGTCACGTGATCAGGATGGTCTTACCAGGCTAGGTGTTCATACCAGCTAAGAACACATGAAGAAACAGCTGAATATGAGCATCAGTCCAGACTTCATTTTGCTCTGCTAGGCTTTCAGTCTCCTTCTACCCATAAGCCCTTGCGTTTCGGGGCGGGTTTCCTGTAATTGGAGAGGCGGTTCTCTTGTTAGAGGACTGAGACTCTCGCTGCCGTTATCTGGTGCCACCGGAGTTCAAACCGACTGAACTGAAGGAGGAAACGCCGCAGAGTCTGAATAAACGTCTCTGAACATGCTGCTGTTGAACGCGGCTTCTGGTTCAGGCAACACATTCCTGCATGGAGTATTGAGCTTGTCCAGACAGGCAGAGCGATTTAACTTTCTCAGTGACGAGGGAGAATGTAAATGTGTTTGTAGAAGAGGTGTGTCGCGGTGTATGAGCCCTGTTGTTTCTATACTGGTTTTCAGTCTGTGAGGAAACACACCAGTGGCAGCTGGTTGGTGGAGAGCGGTTGTGTTTTAGTGAACTCATTTCCTCTGTATAACATTAAAAAAAAAGAATCATCCTCAGCACCAACGGGATAGGTGTGGGATAACGTGTAGTATATTCAGTCGGTCTCTCTCACCCAGCACTCTGTCCCTGCGCTGCAGCTTGTAGGTGTCTTTCCCGCGGCAGAGGCTGTAGATGAAGTATCCCAGCTGGTCGACGTGCTCCAGCCGCTCCGTCACCACCATCTCCTCATGGATCAGGTACGACTGGGGCAGGTAGGTGCCGGCCTGGGACGACAAGTACAACAGGTCACGGTGCAACGTAATAAACCGTAAGTGAAGAAATGCTGCACATTTTGGGAAAAAACGACCTCTGCCTGAAGTTTATCTATATAGTACATCTATGATAAAGAAGATGAAGTCTCTAAAATTATTTTGTGAACCAACAGTCAAAGTTACCTACTTTCCTTTTAACATACTAGTATAATATTTTGTGCTACCAATCATATTGTGAGGAAATGTGTCACTTTTTTCAAATGGTAGATATCTAATTTTGGCATGAAACTAGAGCTGAACAAATAATCCAATACAAAATCACAATATGAACATCCGCAATTTCCAAATCTCAGAGGCTGCAGTGAATTTCTTAAAGAGAGAGTTTAGTCCAAAGTGGATTTGTGAACAAGAGCTGCAGGTAATCTTTGGTCCATGAATCAAAACCTTTCATCAGACTCAAACTCTTTAAACAAAAGTTCTAAAAATGTATGACAAGAAAAACTATACAATATGATGTGATGATATGAATCGCAGTTTAAATCACAATTGCAATATTCTGTCAAATAATCACAATTCGATTTTTTTTGTCAATACCTTTCAGCTCTACATGAAACTCAAATTCAAATATAATATACACCAAAATAAAAAAAAATTATTCTACCTCAGTTCTGATTTCCTTTCCAGAATTTCTTTATCAAACTTAATCATTCTAAGGTAACTGAAGTATTTTGTTACATAAATTATCAGGGCTTTTTGGCTGCTTGTGATGCTGGTTATCTAGGAATTGAATCTTCTTCTGCGTTAGTTTTCACTGTCTGGATGTGAGTGTCAGTAAGCGGCTGGTTACCTTGATGTTGACCAGCAGCTCCAGCAGGTCTTTGGGCGGCATGACGACGGAGGTGTTGAGGGGGATGACGTAGCACTTGTTCAGGCTCAGGTCCAGGTAGGCCGTCAGCCTCTGGACACACAAGAGAGAGGGAACAACATTAAATATCACCAGGCCAGGAAAACAACTTCTTTTACATCAACAGTCAAATTCACACTTCTCTCCTCCGTACCTGGACTCTAACAAACGTCACCACTCTGTGCAAATCTACATGTTAGTCAAGTCGCGCCTTCTGTTTTTCTGCCCCTAAACTGTGGAGCTCACTGCCTCTGGATATTAGACTGGCAAGCGCTCTCTGTATTTTTAAAAGGAAATTAAAGACCTATCTTTTTATCTGGCTTTTAATTTGGAGTAATGTTATAGCCTTAGTTTTTAAGTTCTAATCATTGGTTTTTACTTTATATTTATTCCTGGTGTTTATTTTATTGTATTTTTATTTTATTTTATTGACTCTTATTTATTGATTTTTATTTTAACATTTTATTGTTTTATTGTTGTAATTTTGCTATGTGAAGCACTTTGGGCTGCATGCTTGTATGAAAGGTGCTACATAAATAAAGCTGAGTTGAGTTGAGTTGAGGTTGTTGTGGGAGTTTTCCCCTGTTCTCAGTCGAGGCTCTCAGGTCGGGGAGTGTTTTCGTTTTCATAAAGTTTCATAATGTGGGCGGAGTGAAGCCCTGTGAGACTGGAACTGTGATTAGCAGCTACAAAAATAAACAATGTTGTGTAAGCAGCGCTCTCATGTTGTATGTAATATGCTATAGGTGTCTGCGTGTTTGCCAACAGCCCAGTTCTAGCATTAGCTGGCTTTATTAGCTTAAAGAGTAACTGAACACCACCATTGGCACCAAAGATCAGCCAATAGCAGATGGACGTTGTTTTTATTTAGATGTCAGGCTTTACACAGATTAGGGTTTGGTGTTTCATTACTCTTTAATGTTACTGTATTCTCCATAGTAGAGTTGTTCCGATACAGATACCAGTATCTGAAATGCCTCTGATACAGCCTAAAATGCTGGATCGGGTATCGGCGAGTACGCGAGTCTACGCACCGATCCGATATCACGTAATTTATTATCCCCGAAAAAAAATCAACTTTAAAGTAGTTTCACCCGGATAAAACGGCCGTTCTCCCGGAAATCTATACTTATATACTAAATTTATACTGTTACTGTACTATTTAAAATTTTAAATGTCTTTTATTTTACTAAATTGTGGCTGCACTTTAACAGTTTTTTAAAGGACTTGTTATTTATTCCTAGATGTATTTATTTATGTTCTTTTTCAGTTATGACTGACTGTCAAACTAGATAATAAAGTTCTATGGCATTCATTCTCTGTATGTAGTTGTTCATGTTTTACAAAGGGTTTAACCTGAGCCAGGCCATACAACAATGATAGCAAACATATCACATCCATACAGGGTTAGTAGTATACAGCTGTTAAAAAATAATAATAATAATGATATATATATATTTTTTTAACGCACTGGTATCGGATCGGTACTCGGTATTGGCTGATACGCAAGTTCAGGTATCGGAATTGCTATCGGGAAGGAAAAAATGGAATGTATGTATCGGAACATCTCTACTCCATAGAGGAGATGAAGGAAACTGATCAACTAGGCAGCCAGAGAGCTGAGATTACATTATAATAAACGAATAATTAATTTGGTCTATGTGTCGATGCCACAAAAGTGTCACAGGGTTGGACAGCGTCTGTACTCGAGTCGGTCTGTTCAGTCTGTTAGCGGTTAAAGCGGTGACTCTCTCCCGCCGACTCACCCGGTGGAAGTCGTGGACGATGTCGGCCGGGTCGCTGTCGTCGAACTCGGGCACCGGGACGTTGATGAGCTCGACCTGCTCCCTCTCCAGCACCCTGATGCTCTCCTCCAGCTGCCGCAGCTGGAACTGGGACGGCAGCTCCACCTCCACCTGAAACCAGTCAGGTCAGGCGGTCAATCTGTCAGCCGTGCCATCGGTTATTCAGGCAGTTAAAGGTCATGGTATAGCTGCTGAAGAAACGGGTTCGTAAAGGCGCTGCATTGGCTTTACACTCCACAGTGTGAACAGGCTTCGGCCTCCAGTATGTGACTGTCTAAAACATCATGACATACATACACATATAGATGAAATGACACCGTACAGAAGTAGAACACACACATATACCTACAAAAATTATACATCTACACAATAAAGTACAAGATTCCTAATGTAGTCAATAACTGATTACCATTTTCTTATAAAATAGGCAGTTTTAGTTGTAGCTGGGCAGTCATGTGTTCCATCATGTAAACATGTTTTTTTTGTAGCCATTGAACAGTCATGGGAGGGTTGGGCTTCATCCAAATAATAGTAATTATTTTTCTTGCAACCATCAACACAATATGCAGTATATAACACTGGTCTGTGAACAGGAGTTCAGGTGATACTTCCAATAAGAACAATAACGGGTCCAGGGGAATGTCCGTTTCCAGAATTTCTTTTCCCTGTTGATTGCTTTTATTTCCATCTCTAACATCTTGCAGTCGACTCTTCAACATGAATGGTTTGGAGACTCGGCTCGCTGCTCATTGGAGGAAATCTGCACCTTTATGTCCGATCAAACTCTTTCTGAATCCTCTGATTCCCTTAGCTGCCTGTGTCGCCGTTTCACTGCAGCTGTTGTTGTTTGTTTTTGGTTACAGTTACCTCTTTCATTTTAATGCGTGGAGTGTAAACAAACAAGTATGTATGCTGCTATGTGTTTGATTGTGTTTCTATTTTGGATTCAACTTTGATGCAAGTATACCACTGCTTTAATGATCAGCTTCATGTTTTCACTTTGTCAAAGCTCTTTGTCTCGATTTAAATAAATAAATAAAACTAAAAAAGGAGGAAGTCCACAAACTCCACACTGTTTACTTTTAACACACTGCATCTAAATGGGAAAGACCGTGTTGCTGCATCATACCTCCTCCTCCTGGATCATGAAGTCTTCCTCACGGTATTTCACCCCACAAACAAACACCTGGCCCTCCTGCAGGGAGGAGAGGGAGGGAGGGAAGGGAAGGAAAGAGGATGTTATGGAAGAGGGAAAGAGAGGAACAGGCAGTGAGGAAAGGAAAGAGATGAGATAATATAAGAAAGGAGAAAAAAAAAGAGACAAAAGGGAGAGAGACGTTGATTAGGAGAATATTGACTGCGACAGCAGTGAAAACGGAGGTCAATGGAGATGAGTCCATGTTTAAATAAAGGCCATGAAGTGTCACTTCTCCTGTGTTTGTGTCTTTCTGTTCTGTTTTTAACCTGCTTACAATAAAACCTGCACTGAAAACATCCTGCAGCACCTTTGTCATATAATCAGGACAGGAAACTTTTTGTTCACCAGTTTCACCGTTTTACCAGCCAAGCAGACTTTAAATAGAACAGGATCTCCAAATCTCTGATGTGGACTAATGTACCAGCCACAGCCAAAATCCACCAGCCTGAATTTAATGATATTATACTTTCCAATACTGATATGAAAGTAACATTATAAGTTGTGAAAGCATCTGGTATGTAAACCTCAGACCTGACAATCCTAAAGCTGTTGCGGCGTGAAGGTGTGACTTTCCATTTCTAATAAAAAACAAACATCATAACAGGGGTCAGGCTGTATTAGTGTGGCAGCAGTGTTAAGCTAACTAAACTCTAGATGCTGAGCTAAACATGCAAATGCTGACAACACATAAAATGCAAAATGCTGCAGGATATTTGATTATGATCCCACAGATGGTCGTGATCAGGGAAGGAAACCAACTTGTTTTTGTCCACCAACCACTGCCTGACAGTTCACCCGCCACTTTTGCTATTTTACAAGCCATGCACGACTTGCAGAACAGGCTGTTACCTGCTAAACTGGCTGCTAGAGTAAATAAACTTAGCTCAATTAAAAATGTAACAGCATGGTCATTTATCACCATGAATATCACAGGACAGGTAGCTCACCTAATCACTGTCTACTCACAACCCATTTTCAAAAACGTTTCTTTATTGCATTGAAATGTTATGTCTTTAATTGTTGCTCTGTTGTATTTTATTTCAGTTCACTTGCTTTCCTTCATTCTCAGTATAAATGAGATAAAGCGCTTACAGACGGTTTTGTTGTAACATTTCTGAAAAGTGCGACACAAAGTTTGGTTAATGTTTTGTGCTGTATCTAGTTAGTAGCTGTTACATGTTACTGGTGCTGGTTTGGCTTCAGTTTCTTACTGTCAGAGTGTGATCACACCTCCAGCTGGTTTTCTTTGGTCTGAACCACAGTGGAAAACTGACTCTGTCGCATTTTTGCAGTGGAAGAAGTACTGAGATCTTTTACTTCAGTAAAAATAGCAATACAACAATGTAAAGATCCTCCATTACAAGTAAAAGTCCTGCATTCAAAATCTTACTTAAGTAAAAGTGCATAAGTATTGGCAGCAAAATGTACTTAGAGTATCAAAGTAAACGTACTCATTATGCAAACTGTCCCCATTTAGAGAGTTATATTTTTCATAAATGATTGGAATATTAATACTGATTTATTGACATACATGTAAGCAGCATTTTAAAGTTGTCAACGTGAAGCTAATCTTAACAATTTAGCTATACTTTTGGGTAGTCTAATCTATAACAATGCTATTTTATAGTTATTTTATAAAGATGATCAAATGTTTTAAATATAAAATATTGATATGAAAAGTAACTAGTAACTATAGCTGTGAAATAAATATAATGGAGTAAAAAGTACAATATTTCCCTCTAAAATGTAGTGGAGTATAAGTACAAAGTAGCTTAAAATGGAAATACTCAAGTAAAGTACAAGTACCTCAAAATTGTACTTAAGTACAGTACTTGAGTAAATGTACTTAGTTACTTTCCACCAATGCATTTTTGTATTTGGTTAATTTAGGTTCACACTGCCCAATTATAAGCCAACCACAGCTTGTAAACAAAAGTCACATGACTCAGAAGTAACATGTGAGGTTTGGTAACCTGTCATCCCTGTCATAATATTAAAATTCCCCAAGAGTACTATAGGACTTCTTTTCAGTTCTTCGGTTCTTTCTGATCGGTATTTTCCCTCCCTATCTGTGATTGGCTGCTTACCTCCAGGATGTAGTAGCGGTACAGATAGGCTCCTCCCACCACGACTCCAGACAGCATGAGGGCCAGACCCAGGCACATGCACCAGCACCAGGCTCTGGACTGCTGACGCACCGGCAGGCCCACCTCCGGGTCCTGCAGGGGGGGGGGGAGGACCGGCAGTGAGACACGCTGTGTGACGAGTTTAAATGTTTCCTCTGTATTTATTCACAGGCAGTAAGGTGCCGTCCTTCAACCGGACGACCAGGATTCAAGCAAGAAAGTAACAAAAATGTCCCTACAGAGATCAGAAAGTTTCCACTGGCATTATTAGAGAAATGTATTATATCCGATAAACCCCTTGAGACGTATCATCTCGTTTTCAAGGAGGGTCCCAAACAAATACTCACAAAACAAATGGAAAACAGAACAGTACAAGACACAATAATATATAACAAAACAATGACAAAACAAACAACAAACGACAAACTAAATATCAAAAGAAAAAAAAAAAGAAGTTACAACCTTAGACTAGACACAATCAGTAAAAAAGAGAAGGATCAATCTATAAATAAAGGAAATAAATTAACAGTGTTTTGTCATTATTTGTCATTAGTGATGGGACGATATATCAAAATTCAAGGTATCGCAATACAAAATGTTACAGTTCGTATGGTGTGTCAGGAACATGAATGGTGATATCAGCTCCATGTTATTCTGCTGTAGTAATCACTAATGAGACTCTTGACCATCACAGTTTCACAAGCTCTCCATCCAAATTATATTACTGTCACTTTGTAATGACATTTTTAAACTGTTGTTTACATTCTAGCAGCCAATGGCATCGCTGGAAAGATTTGAGTCTCAGAAATAAACAGAATTCTGCACAGTCAGACTTTGCTGTCGCTGAACTTTTATTGATCACATCGTATCCTGGTTGGATTGAATCCTGGACCACATATCATGTATCAAATCGTATCGTGAGAAAAGCAGATCGTCCCATAACTAGAAAAATTTTACGATTTTGGCACAACCAGATCACACCACGCCAGCCGGCCTCCTGGAGCCTGGCAACCCTCCTGACAACAACGGCCACAGACCAGGGTGTGTTGGGAGACCGAGGAGCTTGTGTGTGTGTCTGTGTGTATCAAAACAAAGGCTTTGTTTAGAGGGGATGAAGGAGGCTCCACATCCCTTTTCATAGAGACACAGAGCAGCAGCATGACTCATCATGATGCAAATCACAGAGGCAGAACAGAGAGAGAAAAGAAGTGATAGAAAGAGTGAAAGAGAGAGTGAGAGAGTGACAACACTGGACCTCTAAGCTGGCATCACCGTCACAATATATACTACAAAACAGAAAAACAATATGGACGATATGGACAGAATCAAATATCACAATATTTTTGACCAAATACCTTGATATGGATATTGTGACAATATTGTAGGGATGACTATTGGTGCTTTCACAAAATATTTACACAACGAGATTTTTGATAAATAATCATCAGTAATGTGGATATAATGACTAAGTGGGTAAAGGCAAATAATAGAACAGCTAACACTAACAGTCTGGTAAGTTCAGAAAATGACTTCACTTTACTGTAATGCAGCCTTTAAAACCAGGAAAAGACAACACTTATGCCATATCACGATATCCAAAATCTAAGACGATATCTAGTCTCATATCACAATATCGATATAATATCGATATATTGCCCAGCCCTAACTTAAAGTAATACTAGTCTATGCAATCCAGCTAATTACTCTACTCTTGACAAGAAATAACCATTTATTTTCAATTTTTTTTCCAGACCTGCATGTGTGTGTGTATGTGTCCTAGTGTTGTTGCACAATTCCACAGTTTTGCCTTCAGTTCCAATTCCAGCCCTGGTATCACAGTTTCTAAGATGATAACATGGAGCAAAACATCTACTTTTCCTTCCATCAAATTGCAGTTGATGATTACCGCATTTCCTCTAATATTGGCCCGGGCCTTTATTTACCTCAACTGCAGAGGGTACCAGGCCTTTATTGGAAGCAGGCTTATATTAGAGACATTATCGAGAGGGACATTATCGGAGACCCGGCTTTTGACTACCGGCCACTAAAAGGGGAAACAAAAACTACAAAAAGAGTTTCAACTTGAACATATTTTCCTGTTTAACATCTTCCCTGACTCTAGCATGCCAGCAGCACAGTCACATGAACAGAGCGCATAATATGGAATCTAAGGCAAACCTAAAGGGGCAATAAGTAGCCTAGCCTACATGTTTTCCTGCTCCACAGCACAAAAATGACCATAATCTATATGTGAGGGGTTGATTGGCTTGTTGATCAATACCAATGACTCAACGATTACTTCACCACATGAGATTTCCGCCTTTAAAAACTGTGCCAGAGACTTCTGTAGGAGGAGATCAGTTCTATCAATGTTTTTGCAATTCCTACTGTCTGGCTGCCGAATAGAGCTGCAACAAACAATTATTTTCATTATCGATTACTCATTTAGTCTATAAAATGTAAAAAATAATGACAAATACCCATCACAAGTTCCCAGAGCCCAAAGTGATTCTTCAAATGTCTTCCTCAGTCTGACCAGCAGACAAAAAACCCAAAGTCTTGATTTAATGAGATGAAAAAAAAACCCAGCAAATGTTAACATTTGTGAAGCTGCAACCTGCAAATGCTTGATATTTTCACTTTATAAATGATTAAAACAATCGATTATCAACATTATAATCGATTAATTTACTGTTTATCGACTAAGCACTTAATCGACAGCCGATAGAGGCCAATAAAGATCATAGATTACTTAATCTGTGTACAAATGTGTAAAGTTTATATAAGGGGACGACAGTGAATATATTATAACATCGTTGTGTGTGTGTGTGTGTGTGTGTGTGTGTGTGTGTGTAAGACTTTGAGCTGAGCAGACAGAAGGCAGAACGGTGAGTAAATATTAAACAGCAGAGGAAACGTCAGTCTGGACTCTGGACAGATGGATGAAGGCCGGCTGGTCTCAGATCAGGCCTGGACTTGTCTCGTCCTTTCTCTTTCCTCTAAACCCTGAACTCCTCCTCAGACCTGGCAACCCCCTCTGAGGCTGATAACAGTTAACAGAGAATCATTAACATTTCTGAAGGCACTGATTTCATATTAGTACCTTCACATTTTAAATTGGTTAAGTCTAAAAGCACTCAAGGGTTCCTGCACAGTTTTAGTTTCAAATTTCCACTTTTTCAAACCGTAACTTCAGTATGATTTACACTGGCAGTCATCTCGCCCCTACCAACGATGTCACAAAATTATTCTTAACAGCAACAAATATCAGAATGCAAAATTACAGCGTTCTAAAACCACAGAAAATATGTGGTCGTATGTATAGTATACTGGGGACAGCACAACTATTTTTTTCAATATTTTTTGTGTAATTTCCAAACTCATTAAAACCTGCAACTTGCCAAATTGTTTTTCTATGCCTTTCCAGACTTTCTAGACCTATGGAGGAACATGGATTTCTTTTTTTTTTTTTTTTGTAATTCAAATGCATGGCAGTGCAGTTATACATTTCTTTGTGGTTTACATTACAAATGAAAATTCCAAATGGCATAGGCTACATCTCAAAAAACAATAGAAAGCAATTAAACAAGTAAATACATCAATAGGAAGGGAATCCCTACATGGGGCATATTATAAGTTTGTCAATTTAATATAGTTCCAGAAATGGACCCAAGATGGAGCCTCTTTCCTCTTTGCACTATTCATCTTATCAAGCAGTGACTCATATGAGGCTGTTGTCGTCATTGTATTGGCCCATTCTCATAACTCTGGCATTTTTGGTGTTTTCCAACATCTAAGTATTATTCTGGCGGCAGTAGTGGTTCCTACCATAATTATAGAAAATGTTGTATTTGATATTCTTTGCATTTGCTTTCTATTCGCTAATAAACATAACCTTGGCGATATTGGTAATACTGTTCCGAGCCAATTACTCAAACGTTCCAAAACTTTCCTCCAAAATAACTGGATATTTTGGCATTCCCAAATGCAGTGCAATAGTGTGCCTATCTCCCTCTGACATTTCCAGCACAGATTATTTTCCAATAAACCCTCTGCAGTAAAACTGGTCTGTTATGAACCATTCTTACACACTGTGAACACTTGAAGAGCTTGCTGACAGCAACATGACTGTTTATGATTTAGCCTACTGTCCCTAGGGAAATCCACTTTACACAAGAAGGTATCTGCAAATTTCACACCACCAAATTTAAGTTTTCTTGAGACCTTTTTAATGCCACCTGAAACTGAACTCAAGACCAAGAAAAAAAAATAAAGAAAAAAGTTGGAAAAACCAGCCAATTTCTGATTGAACACAGCTACTGAAAGTTATGAAACTATAAATGGGCAGAAAAAGAAAAAGGACTACAGGAAATAACGGATATTAAGTCCAAATGTCTAACAGAACAAACGTGTTTTGCATATTGTTCTAATAACCCTGCTCTGTGTTAATCTAAGAGAAGAAATGCAGTGTGTGGTGAAAAAAAGACTTCCAATGAGTGAACTCCAGATAATAATAGTAATAAGGAATGATATATTTGAACACTTTTTCAGACTTTTGAAGGACCCGTGGACACAAAGCCAGCACAAAACAACAGCAGGCTACATAAAACAGACACCATTCAGTATTCAGGAGGGTCAACATGCACATTCAAATTATCTGTGCGGTCAGCAAACCGATATCAAGTCAGAAAATGCAACTCGACCCGTCTTTGGCTTTGACGATTTGACTAGCATGAGTCAGCATGTCCTGGTCAGAAAACACACACACCCTCAATACAGGAAATAATACTCCAACGCTTTGTGTGAAGCAGCTCTGTCCTGACCTTCACCTCCGTTTACAACAACAAAACTAAAACTCCCCAAAGTGTCGGTTCACACTTCTTGGGAAGATGATTCATCCATCGAGAGAAAAGAGGGAGTGACAAAGCTTAAGAGAGAGAGACAAGGAAAGAGGAACTGAAGGGGGGGTGGGGGGGACTGAATTATAGACAAAAGAAGGAAGAAAGATGATGGAAGAAGCATGAGGGGATTTAAGAGGGGGAGTAAGAGCGAAAGAGAAAGAGAAAAGTTAAAAGAGCAAGGAAAGAGAGAGAGAGCAAGACAGACAGAGGGTCAGAGAGAGAGAGAGAGAGAGAGAGAGAGAGAGGGAGAAAGAGAGAGGACAGAGAGAGGGACAGAGAGAGAGGGGGACAGAGAGAGAGGGACAGAGAGAGAGAGACAGAGAGAGAGAGGGACAGAGAGAGAGAGACAGAAAGAGAGAGGGACAGAGAGAGAGAGAGAGAGAGAGAGGGACAGAAAGAGAGAGGGACAGAGAGAGAGAGAGACAGAAAGAGAGAGGGACAGAGAGAGAGAGGGACAGGGAGAGAGAGAGAGGGGGAGGGAGGGAGAGAGAGGGACAGAAAGAGAGAAGAGAGGGACAGAGAGAGGGAGAGACACACAGAGAGGGACCAAGAGTGAGAGAGAGTGAGAGAGAGAGAGGGACAGAAAGAGAGAGGGGCAGAGAGAGAGGGGGGCAGAGTGAGAGGGACAGAAAGAGAGAGGGACAGAGAGAGAGGGACAGAAAGAGAGAGGGACAGAGAGAGACAGAAAGAGAGAGGGGACAGAGAGAGAGAGGGACAGAGAGAGAGAGAGAGAGGAGAGAGAGAGAGAGAGAGAGAGAGAGAGAGAGAGAGAGAGAGAGAGAGAGAGAGAGGGACAGAGAGAGAGAGACAGAAAGAGAGAGGGACAGAGAGAGAGAGAGAGAGGGACAGAGAGAGAGGGAGAGACACACACAGAGGGACCAAGAGTGAGAGAGAGTGAGAGAGGGGCAGGGAGAGAGGGAGAGAGGGGGACCAAGAGTGAGTGAGTGAGAGAGAGAGAGAGAGAGAGAGAGAGAGAGAGAGAGAGAGAGAGAGAGAGAGAGAGAGAGAGAGTCCTATATTGTTACACATTGACATACATTTATTTTGAATGTATTGAATTACTTTTACATGCTATTGTTGACATTATAGAATCTGAATCGTTTGTTTATTATCCATTTATTTTATTTGACTTTATCCTTTGCAAATGCTTTGGCAACATAGATCCTTTCTGTCATGCCAATAAATGAATTGAATTGAATTGAATTGAATTGAGAGAGAAAGAGAAAGAGAAAGAGAGAGGCCAACATTCATGGCATTACATCTAGTCTGTTTGGCAGCTGCAGACAGGAGGTTGAAAGGGAACATTTCAGTTATTCAGTAAAATATGTTGAAGAAAGAAAGAAAGAAAGAAAGGAGGAACTGAAAGCAAAACAGGACAGAAAGGAGAAGAGGACTGAACCTCTTCTACCCACAGGAGATGAAATAATAGACGAGAAGAGCTAACAACATATCAGCATATCCGCCGTTAAAACTAACCGCAGCATCTGACTGATCTAACTGTCAAGGAGAGGTGACAGTTTGAAAACTATTTTCTCAATAAATTCTGGAAACTGGACGGGCTCAGACACAAGGAAGCCACGAGGAAGCCTTCCGAGCAGATTAATATGAAACATTAATAATAGTAGGAGAAACACAGGAGCTCCTCATCCGCCATTTCTCTAAAACAATAACAAGTGATGTCTTCTGTTGCGGACCTTGAACACAACATGTGGCCTCGCCTCACCTATCAGGACCATCATGTCACATGTGAACACTTCCTATACAGATATTGTACAGATAGTAGCTGATAGGGTGAACAGAGGAATAGGGCTGTCAACGAATATTCTAAAATTAAAAAAAAACAAAAACAAAACAGACATTCGACTGTGAAAATTAATATTTGATTGTGGAAAAACAAAAGCAGCACTACTGCGGCTGTCTGCCTCGCGAGTTCTGGCCTGGTCCGCTGCAGTGAATGCACTGCATGACGGACAGGATCGATTGAAAATGAAATGTAGGTCAAGCTAGGGCTGGGCGATAATTCAATATTATCGTTTATCGTCTTTCAGTGGAGTCATATTGTGATGATATGAAGGTATTTTGATATCGTGATACACATTTTCGCTGTCTAAATTGATGATAAGTAAATTTTACTTAAAAACTCTCATAAAATGAGGTATGGTAGGAATATTATTTGAGAATTTCAGTTTTGTTTGACATCACACCTAACATTACCATTCGGTTCAATGAGATGAACATTAATTTGATTATTTAACGTGATTTTGCATACATGAACCATATCGTGACATATATCGATATCGAGAAAAATCCTTATGATTGCCATGATATTGATTTCAACCATATCGCCCAGCCCTAGGTCAAGCTGAAACGAGCGACTAATTCAAGCAATCTAAAAAGGCCCGTTTGGAAATATTTTGGATTTTGGTCAGTAGACGGCAAAATTGTGGAACCGGCCTATATTTGGGAGTCGGGATCTTTAATTCCTTTCGCACAAAACTCTGATGGAAAGACGGAAAAATACTATCAAATTGTTTATTTAAACCAGTGTGAATATTGCCTAACCTGTATAAAAATTAGGCTACTGAATAACATATGAATTACGAATCATTCATTTGATCTCGCTTCGAGAGACAGCGCGTTCTCTAGCACCAACCACGGCGCAGAGAGAGAGAGAGAGAGAGAGAGAGAGAGAGAGAGAGAGAGAGAGAGTGTCTTTAAATGATGTTTTACAGTATAGGACATTATTTTATTTATTTATTTTGTAATGTGTAGGTATGTAGATCTTTTAAAAGACATGTTCATGATGAAATAAATATACCTATACAAGTAGTTATGTCTCTCGTTGCATTGGTTTGCCCTCTTATGGACATAATGCGCAAAAATAGATATGCGAATGGTTCAAACCTATGTGTTTTTTTAGAAGGAATAATCAAACGTCATTTTGGGCCAATTTTGACAGCCCTACAGAGGAAAACAATAGAGCTGAAGGAAAAGTTAAACCGACAATCTTGCGGGTTCTGCGTTTGCCGTGTGACCGACCGTCCAGATGGAGATATTTTCTGAAGATATTGAGACAAACAGCTGTAGATTTCACCATCTGTCAGTCACTTCCTGACTCTGACATGCTGTTTTGCAACAGAGTCTTGAGTGCTAAAGAAGAGCTGAAGCTGCTTCACAAACATGAACCAACAGGCTTCAGATGAGCGTTTCATAACTTCAACACAACCACTACTGGAACACACACACACACACACACACACACTCTCTCTCTCTCTCTGGCTCTCTCATTAACACACTCGTGTGTCAACATGGGCAGTACTTTCAAGTATTATGCCAATGCCACACAGGAACGCAATGTACAGACAGACACAGGCATACACAAATACTTTTGTGTTAAAGGATACGGCTGGTGTTTTTTAATGCATTGCTTACTGTCAACAAATCCTATGAAAATAACAAAATTAACAATGCGTTTGCTCTACTCCCGTTACTTTCCCACTTCCCTCGTACCGTTTTTAGCCGTCAACCCAAAGTCATTGGCCCCAATTGGAAGCTAAAAACCTTGAAATACAGCTCACAAAGACATAGTTTACATTTTAAAAATCGCAAACTGTTACCATGAAAAGTCAGGCTGTTGCAGTTATTACCAAATCAAATTACAATGGGAACAAATTCTTCATTACGCCGGGGACTATTTTCTGTGCTACGGAACTACTTTCCTGAGATGGAAAACGTGTTTACAGCCGGCTTATTAAGTTGTTTGAGGAAAAAATAGTTTTTTAATACAATGGAGTTCTATGGCTGCTGGGACATGGCTGCATTGGGCACCGGCTACATGGATGAGACTTGTTAGCAGAACAAATTCAGTGCTGATTTTGTTATTTTCATAGGATTTGTTGATGGTAAGAAATGCATTAAAAACACCGGCCTTATCCTTTAACATGGAGACCACATTCAAATGTGGTACTGATGCCACACACACACACACTGGCTAATAACATGGGTACATAAGTGTAGGTCTGCACGATCATTTTGCTACCTATTCTGATCACGATTATTGATCAGGAGCACTTTTCTTGATGATTTGAGGAGCAAAATCATTTTACTACACTCTCTGCATCTTATACAAACATCTTTTTTGACTTTTTTTTTGATTTTCAATTACAGTAGACATTCCAAATTAAGCAAAATCCTTTCAATTTCACCAATATTCTACATTGGCTGTGGAAACTAGAATCCCGATATTTGATTGATTAATTGTGCAGCCCTATGTAAAGGTTTTTTTGGGGGCATTTTCACTTTTATTAGACAGTTCCAAGTAGAGAGAGACAGGAAGGGTTGGGAGAGAGGAGGGATGACATGTGATAAAAGGTTCTGGGCCGGCTTCCAACCCAGAACATTGTGTTTACATGGTGCGAGCCACTGGGACGCCCCTGTGTTTAGGTTTATGAAAAGACACAGAGTCCCGTCAGCTCTGCTCCCCTCCTCCACAGTTTTATTTTTCACATCAAACCGACTCCTCAAATTAACTTCCTGCTTCAGTCCTCTTCCTCTTTTGTTCTTCTCCTTTCACTTCATACGATTCTTCTTTTCTTTTTGCGTCTCGTTGCCTCCGCAGATAATTCGTTTCTAGTTTCTTGAGAACTACCAGAGCTTTTGGTCTCATTTCGTAAGCCTTTTTTTGTGGCTGCTGCTCCCAGCATGCTTCACTCTGAGCTGCTGTGGTCGGGTGGCCACTGGTCTCCACTCTGCTGGGACTAACCTCTAGGCGAGAGGTTCATCTGGGCCGCATTCACATCCAGTCACGCTACACAGGGGATCAATGCCTTTCTTTATATGTGTGTGTGTGTGTGTGTGTTTTGTGTGTGTGTGTGTGTGTCTTTGAGAGACTGACCAAACAACCGCATGAAGTCAGCCACAACAAACCGATGTTTTCCAGTTAACAAAGTTATCGGGGGTTCTAACGTGGTTTGAGGACCACCATGTGCTGATTGTGTGTGTGTGTTCGTGTGTTCGTGTGTGTGTGTGTTCCTGGTGACTGAACTCAACATCTTTTAGTCAGGGTCATCTCTGCCTTGTTAAACTGTTGTGCAATGTATGAAAAAGGGTTTTCAAACCAACTGAAGGTAGATGTAACATATCTAAATCTGCGACCCACGCAGAATATCCTGTAATGATAACAATAATAATGATAATAATAATAACGGTGATACTTTATTGATCTCTGTAGAAAAATTCTGTTTTTAACATGGAGATTCCCCCCCATTTCTTTTTCTCGTTTTTTATTAATTTCCCCTTTCTTTTCTCTTCTTTTTTTTCTCAAAATGTGTAGCATTACCTGTGAATGTACAGAAATCCCTATTTTCTGTTTTCTTAAATAAACATATTAAAAACAGAAAATTCATCATGATCAGATTTTGACGAAACTTTGGGGAATAATGCGTACTGTCACTGCTCCATTCTGCCACTTTCAAAACTCCACTGATTGACCCAACAACGTTTGTTTACTTCTTGGATTTTGCCAGAACTTGGAGGAACGATGCATCTCACATTTTCTAAAAAATTCCACTGATCAGCTCGAGGAGGCGCTACATCATTTGGTCGCCCGTCCATGTGTCAGCCATGTAGGCAGCTAACCAACCTCTGTTTATAGGTTTTTCTCTGTTTAAAAAATTCTAGTAGGCTGGTGTAAGAGCGATCGATTTTGGGAACCACCAGCTACTGTGGGAAGGGGGTGGAAAATTTCTTATTAAAGTAAACCATTAGATTCTTGTTGTTTTGTCCCGCCCGCCCCGTCCCGTCCCGCCCCATCCCGTCCCGTCCCTGCTGTGCTGAAACACTGGATCAGGTTAGGTCTCTCTTGCCCTGCCCTGTATTCAGGATCTCTTGGTTGCGTCCCGCAGGTTTTTCTTGCGAGTTGCGACAGGCTGGTTTTCCAGCCGGGGACTCTCCCACTTTTCATTTCACTCTGCTGTCTGGGCCTGAATGATTCTGAACAGAGGCTGATGTACAGGGACAAACTGGTTCATCTTACATTTGGACAAAAGTTGCTTTGCAGCTAATAAAACTTTGCCAAAGAAAGAGTTTTGCCTCAAAAGATTTAATTAAAATATTTGCCTTTCCTGCATTTCCTTCTTCTATGATTTCAGTGTTTGCCTTAAGGCCATTTCTATTTCTTTTGTCGGTTTATACACCTTGTTCTACAGTTTCCCACCATCTTGTGTTCTGCTTTGGTTTAGACTCTGTTTTTCTATTCAGTAATGTGTTTTCTTGTCATCTTGATTTATTAGATATTTTGTTTGCCCCCGTCTTTGGTTTCTTTTGAGCTGACATGTTTTTTATAAAGACCCTTGGGGTTTTCATTTCACCTACACAAATTAGTCGCTTTGCCTCTTTCTGTACTTTGTAATCACTGCATCTTATTTCTGTGTTTTAGTCACTTGGCTTTAATCAGTGTGCAAATATACTAAACGCCTATTTTTCGATTTCTCCGAATGCAAGGCAAACTCCTGTCTTTCAGTGAACGTCCTGACCCAGCACAGACGATCAGCCCGCAGTGTCCTGTACATCAGTCCACCTTGGAGGTTGTGTTTCTGTATCAGTGGAGACAGGGGAGTATCGGTGTACAGGATGCAGGTTCGGTTTCATTCGACCAAAGGCGCCGCATGAAACCCCATCCTCCGCTCCGAGCTCCATACAGCTTCTGTGAAGGCGGCCATGTTGAGAGTCGGTTTTGTTGGTGGAGCGACCGGCGCTGAGAAACCCAACACGCAGTGAACCACTGGACTGGGGATGAGAGGGGGTGGCTTCCTCCTTACTGACGCAAAATGTGACGAGGTAGCCTCTTTATTTCAGGGAGGTTTTGAGGGAAATGAATACTTTTCCACAGCCTAGAAACCAGGCTACAATCACATTTTTTATCACTATCAAATTTTCTCAGTGGCCGGCAGTTCTTTAGCTCTGTATTTTCCTACATTCTTGTGAACCCACAAGCTTTATGTAAAATCTCCAAGGACCGTAGCAATAAGAAGCAATAAGGTGTACCTCGGAAATCTGTATGTCGCAAATGAAGTGTAAAAAGAATCCAGCAGGAGCTTAAAATTCAAAAGAGGCCTACTGATGCAAAAAAGTGACTGACAAGTTCAAAAACGCACAAAAACATACACAACAAAAAACAGATTTCGTCCCTTTTTCCTCCTGAATTTGTCAGTGATTTTTCAACACACCGACTGAAGTGTGCCGCATCGTTTTAAAAGGCAGTAAAACACCAGTGGGACGGAGGCTGGTTCGTACTGGGCGACGGTGACTGGGGGAGGAGGGAGCTCGTCTCTCTGCTCTCTCTGCCTGCTGGCTGGTTAATCCTCCTCCTCTTGAGTTTTAGCGGTCGTCGCCCAGCGGGAGGCAGCTGAAGCTCTCCGGCTGAGTCTTTATCTGAGCGATTAGCCCGTAATCCCTTTCGAGCGCTCCGCGTGTCTCAGACGCCATCGGAGAAACACACAGGCGGAAAGCGACATGAGCGAGCGAGGAGCCGAGGAGCCGAGGAGCCGAGAAAGGCCGTTCTGCACTCCCATCGCTCGTGTTCACCGCTCTCCTTGTTGTTTTAGCTAGCAGAGCTTAGCAGATGCTTCTGGGAGGCACTGGATATGTTTCTTGTTCATTAACTGATACACAAAGTTCATCATGATCTTAATATTAAAGCTGGCTTTTATGTAAAAATACACCTGTCTTGTAGCCTAAATCACAATCTGGGAGCAATAAGAGTGCAACAGAGAAGAGCATCCCATCCCCGCTAATCGGGACTAGTGCTGAAACTAAGAAAGCTGCTCAGAGCGGCTGCTTTGGGACTGAAGATTGACCCATTAATGGGAAATCATATCGCTGCAGGGCCTGAAGTAAACCTCCATATGTTCAGTATGAGATCTGCAGGGAGCGACCCAAATTAAACCACTGATGAGCTGTGGACTGGTCATGAAATCACAGAGAAGAACTAAAGGATACTGACGTGCATGCGGGTGACAAAACACTGTACATTTAGGAAAGTTTTTTTTTTGCTACCTGACATTCATCAGTAGAGCTGAACAATTAAAAAAAATGAAAATGAAATCGCAACATTAACTCTGCAGTTAATTTCTTCAGAGAGAGTTTGGTCCAAACTGGATTTGGAGTTTTAGAGCTGCAGGGAATCTTTGGTCCATGAATCAAAACCTTTCATCAAACTCAGCACATTTATGGCAAGAAAAACATGTGATGATAGGAATCACAGTGTAAATTGCAAAAACACTGGTGACTCTATCCTCAGATATATAACTGTTTTATAGGCAAAGTTCTTAAGTTGACTCCTAACTTTAATAGTAGCCTAACCCATAATTTGCTTTACGAGCATGCCAGCAGTAATTTTGTTAGAGCAGGCGTCAGTTTTTCCATGTGGTGGATATCTCATTTTCAAATGAAGCTTCACATGTAGAAACACACAAACTAATACGTGCAGATCTTCACCTCCACGTACAAAAATAGAGTTTTCAGTCATCAGCTCCTCCCTTCTTCCTTCTTCACTCCATCAGCACAGCAACACACAAGGTCAGCTATGGCCAGCGAGTCTTAATCAAGCTTCCTTCCTGCATTTTCATTTCCAGCAGGCGGTCTCTGCCTGCATCCGGCTCTTCACTGCACCTCCACGGACATTTCAGCCCGCTGCTATGAAATCAATATTTACATTTGAAGGGTTTCATTCCAAAACACTACACATCCATTTTGGAAAAATTCTGCTACCTGAAATCCATCAGGCTATGTTTGAAAAACAAATGATTCTGTCATTTATAAGCGAATGTCTTCAGATGACTCCTAACTTCAATACTAACCCAGCCTGACATTCAGACTGAATGTCCATCTGGTTTATTCAGCCTGAGATTTCCTCCTCGTTAGCTGTTTTCTGTGTGAGGGGCTTGATTTTCCCCAAACCATCACTAGTGACTGACGTATCGGGCTGCTTCACCAAGAATGTCTGTCATTTTTGACAAAGATATTGTCTTTGCCAAGGCAATATGCTGGTTAAGGGGTGAAACGCCGATGAAAAACCATCACACCAACGGTTCAAACTTTAGTCCCGCCCACAAAGGCTCTGATTGGCTCGATTGTTTCTCCGAGCGAGAACAAGCCATTGGCGAGGGAAACACCAGACTCTCTGAATCGCTCCACAAAATCTGAAGTGGAGGGATGAGATTCAGGATTCTGGAGCCAGGATACTACTAACCAAGAATGCACTTCACTTTCATGCCAGCAGTGAATGTGCTGTGTGAAAAGCCCTGTTTGGAGATATTTCTTTTTTTTTTTAAATAGTGCATATCTCATTTTGGAATGAAACTCTTGATTTGTAGCTCAGGCATTTAACTGACACTCCTACCCCGAGCAAACTTATAACTGATCTGCTACTGCGTTACACATTTCCAACAATCCCTCTCATGTACCAACACAGCCCGCACATGATTTGCATGTTACCGTGTGCCATTACACACTGCCGTCTCATAAGGCCACGGCTCGGAGGCTGATGTGGTGTTTAACACACGGAGCTGACAGCGGAGCGGCCGAGGTGCTAACTTGCCATAAGATGAGCTTCGGCGTTCATACGTGCCGACGACAGCGGCGTCCTTCAGCCGAGCCAGAGGTGACGCATTTCTCCGTGGGGAGAGCTGGAGGGAAAACAAGTCCTGATGACTTCACCCAGGACACCCAGAGGACAACATAACACTTAAGGATGTGTTCTCCCCTGGCAGGGTGTCTGCAGGTTTCACAAAGGCAAATACTTTTAAGACTTTATAATGCTGCCTGGAATTTAATTTAAGACCAATAAAGACATAAAACGCTGGCATTGTCTGTTTCTAATTGACAGAGGTGGAAAGTAACTAAGTACATTTACTCAAGTTCTGTACTTCAGTACAGTTTTGAGGTTCTGCCACTTTACTTAAGTATTTCCATTCTGTAAGACTTTCTACTTTTCCTCCACTACATCTCAGAGGGAAATCTTGTACTTTTTCCTCCACTACATTTATCTGCTGGCTGGAGTTACTAGTTACTTTGCAGAATAAGGTTTTACACGCAAAACATACGATAAGCTCATAAAATATGTTGCATTGTTAGAGTTTAAACTCCCCAACAGTATATGGAGCAGTTAGACCGACAACATTAAAATACTTATGACAGGTTAATGCTTCAATAATTTAACATTCTTGACAGAATGAGGACTTTTACTTTTCATACTTCAGTACATTTTACTGCTAATACTTCTATACTTTTACTTAGGTAAACTTTTGAATGCCGTACTTTCACTTTTAATGAAGTATTTTTCCATTATGGTATTGCTACTTTTACATAAGGATTTGAGGACTTTTTCCACCGCTGCTAATTGAGCATAACTAATTAAAGGTCTGAAACTATAAATGGGCAGAATAAGAAAAAGGACACTAGGAAATTAATTGTTAATGGACATGAAGTTAGTAAAGCAGACAGGATGCAGATGGTTCTACTAACTCTGTTCTGTTTAGTCTCAGAGTGAACATGCAGTGCAGAGAAACCTGTCACTACATGGTGAAAAAATAGACCTCTAATAACTCTATTTAAGGCATTTTAATGCTTATTAGGGCCTTAAGTTTAGGCCTTTCTGCTGACACTCTGTAAGGGCTTAAAGGGGAAGAAAAAACACCACACACCAAAAGGCTGCAGAGCTGGTTTCATATTTACCTTTAACACATTTACAACCTGCATGAGTGAATGTACTCTTGCCTCTGGCTTAATAAAACACACTAGAGCTTTTTGTTATACAGGAACGGTCTACAAACAAACCTGCATGCCAGTTTGAGGACAGTTTTATCTAAAGGAAAAGGTGGAAGGCTGAACTTGGTGCTCAGCCTAAATGTTCAGCTCATCTATTCTGTGCATTTCTATAAACGTCATGTCTGTAGTTACAGACAGGCTCAGGCTTTAGCTGATCGGTTTAACTTTTTTTTACCCGAGGAAGGAGCTCAACAAATGTCAGATGAACAATAATAGGCTGGAGGAGAAAGAGAACACAGTCGCCACACTCATGATGCAAATAATACTTTTCAAAGTATTAAAAGACCAGCGTTTGAATACAAATACTCTTTGCATCAAGGCTATGCACATCCAACAACTTCTTATTCTTTCTGTTATTTAAATAATAGCTGACTGTATAGCCTACTATTGTCTAGTGTAGACTGACTGTGTGTGTGTGTGTGTGTGTATATGTGTGTATATGTGTGTCAGTCAGAGACAAAGAGACAGATGTCAGGAAATATCTGTTTACTGGATGTGTGCACAACAGGTTGGCCCTTACTATTACAGACCACAGAAGCAGAAGCATGAATTTGCAATTTGCAGACACACACACACACACACACACCCTTCTCAGCTGGCTTGTGTCCTGTCCATCGCTCCACATGGGTTCATGAGGCAGAGTGTAAACAGGGAGGAGATGCTGGTTAATGTTACTCTACCAGACACTTTGGATTGGACTTTGTTTTTGTGCCTTCATTCATCTGCTGATATGTTTTATCTGTGTTTTATCTGTAGCTGAAAAATGTCTCAATTCTGATTCGTTTCCCCTCTCATGTGACTCAGATCTGATGTTTTCTAAGCAGTGTGTGAACAGCAAAAACCTGCATGGAATCACATTTTTTTCCAATCCTGATCCTAGACTACATGAAAATGTACTGCTAAATCAGATCCTGAGGCATGAGACCTAAGTTGCGACTTGTATTTGAACGCTCAAATCAGAATCTGGCAGCATTGCCATGACAACAAGTAAACATTACGTCATTCACCTGAGACAGGTGAGATAATTTTGGCTCCACGGCAGCCTGGCTGAGTCAGCGTTGGAGCATGGAGGACGACGAGACACAACAATGGAAAGAAAGAAAAAGAGCTGACTTGACTGGCATTTAGTGACACGCCTCGATTCAGTCAAGAGTCGAAGGAACACACTGTAACTGAAATGTGTTGAAACAAGGAAGAGAAGAGTTGGTACAAAAACGGAGGTGATGTCAACATCTCTGCTGGTTCAAATTAGTATCAGATAGGGCTGGGCGATAATCGTCTTTCAGTGGAATCATATCGTGATGATATGAAGATATTTTGATATTGTGACACACATTTCTGCTGTCTAAACTGATGATGACAAGCAAATTTTACTTAAAAACTCAGTTTTGTTTGACATCACACCTAACATCACCATTCAGTTCAATGAGATGAACATTAATTTGATTATTTAACGTGAATTTGCATACATGAACCATATCGTGATATATATTGATATCAAGAAAAATCCTTATGATTATCATGATATTGATTTCAACCATATCGCTCAGCTCTAGTATCAGATATGGGTTATATCCTAGAATACATTAGGGCTGACAGATATTGACAAAAAAATCCAACTGCAATTACTTGACAAGTTTTTCTTGTCATACATTTTTTAGAACTTTTATATTGTTTAAAGAAAAGAGATTTTGCCAAGTTTGAGTCTGATGAAAGGTTTTCACCAATATTGTACTTTCCCTATAAAACTACCTGCAGCTCTACAACACCTTGCTCAGAAATCCATTGTGGACGCTCCTCGCTCTTAAGAAATGAATGGCAGCCTCTGCGATTTGGAAATTGCAGTCATATCGCGATTTTCAATTTTTCTCTGATTAATTGTTTAGCTCTAGAATAGATAGGAACAGTCTAGGGCTGCAACTAACGATTATTTTCATTGTTGATTAATCTGTCAATTATTTTCTCGATTAATCGATTAGTTGTTTGGTCTATAAAATGTCAGAAAATGGTGAAAAATGTGGATCAGTGTTTTCCCAAAGCCCAAGATGACGTCCTCAAATGTCTTGTTTTGTCCACAACCCAAAGATATTCAGTTTACTGTCATAGAGGAGGAAAGAAACCAGAAAATATTCACATTTAAGAGGCTGGAATCAGAGAATTTTGACTTATTTTTCTTAAAAAATTACTCAAACCGATTAATTGATTATCAAAATAGTTGCCGATTAATTTAGTAGTTGACAACTAATCGATTAATCGATTAATCGTTGCAGCTCTAGAACAGTCATCCAAAAGAGTCAGATATGAGCAGCAATTCAGAAGTGAGCATGAAGGTGTGCAGAGTGAAGAAAACCTTTCATGATCTGTATCTATTTGTCTGGTGAACTGGTGAATCTGAGGAGCGCCGGCTCCTGCAGCCGGTGAACAGAACAGTGTGTTCCTCTGTCCAGAGTCTCCAGATATCTCAGGGTTACGACTCCGGCCTTGACATTCCCTAAATGAATCTTTGTTGCCAAACCAGGGGAGCAGCATCCTGCCAGGGGAAGTGCTGCAGCAGGAAAGGCTTATTTTCCATGAAGGCAAAGTGGAACAGAGAGGACTGATAAGCCACGCTGACATCAGCACTGCTGAACAGCCGCCAGTGTTGGGAAGATACTGTTTATCTCAAGATACCATTCAATACACGATCTGCGGTTCAGGATCAATACAACTATGATACAATGTGATCAATAAAAGTTCAGTGACAACAAAGTCTGGCTGTGCAGGATTCTGTTTATTTCTGAGACACAAATTTTTCCAGCGATGCCATTGGCTGCTAGAATGTAAACAACAATTTAAAATGTCATTACAAAGTGACAATAATATAATTTGCATGGAGAGCTTGTGAAACTGTGATGGTCAAGCGTCTCATTTGTGATTACTACAGCAGAATAACATGGAGCTGATATCACCATTCATTTTTCTGACTCAAGATACATGTATTGTCATATTTTTGTATTGCAATATATTGAATTTCAATATTGCATTGCATATTTTAGTTCCCCACGTTGAGTTCTTGGCTCAATTTGAAGAATTTGGTTTGCATTCTGATAGGCCACATCAAACTCTAATTGACAATTATTCCTCACAACAACTAATATCACAACATGACAGTAAGCCTGTAACTATTTAAAATGTGCAGTGATACATGGATCAAGACAAAACAAGATTTTTCCAAAGTTTTCCATGCTTTTTTTGTGCCATTTCCGAACTTTTCAAGACCTGGAAATCATCAAGTTCATCAATACTTTAAGACTTTCCACACCGACACAAGAACCTTGGACACACACACACACACACACACACACAGACAAGCTCCGGTCTCCATCAGCGGTGTAACTGAGCCTCAGACAGTGAGTGTTGGTGGATCAGGTATTCAGAGAGCGGCCTCAGTCTGGGTTCGAGCTGCAGCATGTGGAACCACTTGGCAATTGGAGGAAATCCCCCCCCATAAAAGAGTGAAGAAGTGCAGAATCTGCCGTTTTGCAGCGACCGCTTCAATCCCCAGAAGGAAGACATTAAGCTCTGATTATCCAGATAAGAGAGGGGTGGGGGGTGGAGGTGAAAACCACCGAGAATCTAACTGAACAGTTTGGAGCCGCAGGAATGGCGGAGGAGAGGGTCGAATTCACCCACACGGATAGATATCATGCAAAAAAAAATACCCCAGATAACATCAAGAGGAAAGATTAGTGTGTTGCAGTAATGTTCTAGAAAGCCCCGCGTCTGTTTCACACAATAACACTTCCTGGTTTAGTTACTCAGCTTATCTCCTTTTACCTTTATTTACCAAGGGAATGTTTGCTGAGCATGTGAACACACACGGCATACAGTAAGCAGCCCAGTCCAACCACAGGCTTCTGCTGTTGGCCTCTAAGCAGCTCCGATAGAATATCTGAAGTGCCTTGCTCAAAGGTAGTCGACTGTAAAAGTAGGCCACCTCCATTTCTTAACTTGATTTTGCTGCTGATTTTTTGTGTTTATAAGTATGTGTACAATCTTTGCAAAGCGCTTTGTAACTGTGTTTTGATTAGTGCTACATAAAGATAAAAGGGACAGGAAAATATATCGAAATTCAGAATATCGCAATATAAAAAGTGACTATCCGTCTGTTGTGTCAGGAACATGAATGGTGATATCAGCTCCATGTTATTCTGCTGTAGTAATCACTAATGAGACTCTTGACCATCACGGTTTCACAAGCTATCTATCAATCTATTGAATCCTGAACCTCAGATGACGTATCTAATCGTATCAGGAGATAATCTAGCAGATCATCCATAAAAGATAATAATAATAACAATGATGTTCCTGCATCTTCCCACTAGGGCTGGGCGATATGGACAAAATCAAATATCACAATATTTTTGACCAAATACCTCGATATCGATATTGTGACAGTATTGTAGGGATGACTACTGGTGCTTTCACAAAATATTTACACAATGAGATTTTTGATAAATAATCATGAGTAATGTGGATATAATGACCAAGTGGGTAAAGGCAAATAATAGAACAGCTAGAACAGTCTGGTAAGTTCAGAAAATGACATCACTTTACTGTAATGCAGCCTTTAAACCCAGGAAAAGACAACACTTAGGCTATGCCATATCACGATATTATGATATCCAAAATCTAAGACGATATCTAGTCTCATATCACGATATCGATATAATATCGATCTATTGCCCAGCCCTACTTCCCACCAGTCGTAGCACCATATCAGCCTTAGGTTGCCATAATAATAATAAAAAAAGCTTATCAATCACGCACAAAGCCTAGACAGAGGCTTATCATCCAGCCAGTCAGCCCAGTCTCTTGGTAACCGCAGCATGTTTCTCCTCAGCTCTCTGAAGTCGTTCTGACTCTCCTCTGTCCTGACCCAACACATGAACCCCGTCTGTAAACCTGCAAACAGATCTGAAGGCAAGCCAAACAAAACTTCCTCCCTCAGCCTGAAACACAGCAGATCGTTTCACAACCGAGTGGAGAAGTCAGACAGGCAGATTCAGTCAGAGGACTTTTCTACTGGACTTTACCCACAGAGACAAGAAAACCTGCTGACTGTGACGCTGTGGCAGTCAGCAGCTTAAACCCCAATTAGGTTTAAATGGTCAAATCACTTAGCAGTTAGTCTGTCAAATTAAATCAACACTAACACATGTAGGGCTGAAGGAAAGCTGTGACTGGACACTAACTTTTGATCTACAGGCTATAGTGGCTAGAAAACTCCAAAATTCACCCGCTACTTTGGCTGTTTTATGGACCAAATTGATGTCTTTTCAATGAGGGGAGCAGGTATCCATTCAGGGGAAATTATATGTTTGGAGAAAAAAAAGAGGGCAAGGACAAATGTGAAAAATAGATGTGTGACAGTTAAAGGGGTCAAATTATGGAATGGTTGTAATAATTAACTAAAAGAATGTAGTAATATGTGTACGTTTGAGAAAATGTTCAAAAACATTACATTTGAAAGATACAAAAGCTGTGACCAACACTGAGAAATGAATGACAATTATGAACTGTCTTTGTTTTGTTTATCTGTTTCTGGTGTGTTTCTTTATTCAATTTATTTATTTATTTATCTGTATTATTTATTTTTTTGTTTGTTCTGTTTCACAGCTATTTTGGGTAGAGCAAGGATAATGCTTTGTTAAGTATTAAGGGTAGGCACAGTAAGCTTAGGCTTCCTTTTTTTTCCGGTCAGACAATATAATGTCTGATTTTGTTTTATTTTTGATGTAATGATTTACTTTCATAACGGTATTTGTTGATATTGTGCATAATTGACGGAAAAAAAAAATTAAACTAAACTAAATTCAGATTAGGACATCAGTCACCTGCCAACATTTCTAGAAGACTAGACAAACTTAACAACCACAGCAAAACTTTACCTTTAACTTTATTTGGCTGGTGTCTGCCTATGTGTAGTTTCTATGCATGTTTAACGATTTCTGATAGGAGTGTTGGTGATGCACTTTTCATTAAAAACAATGGGGTAAAAAGTTATGACGCACTTCTCATTAAAATGAAACTACACTGAAATGAACCAAGCTCTCTACAGCCAGGAAGGAGACGGAGAAGAGCATGTAAAACACGACGAGGAGGAAAATGAGATGTAAAGCAGTGGGGTAAAAAGTGCTATTCTGTTCATTTAAACAACAAGGCCTTTCTATGGGGAAAAATCAACTGCTTTAAAAGAGTTAACTGTGATTATAAACTAAAATAACGTATTTTCCCCCAACTGTGCACCAAAAAAAAAAAAAAAACAGCGTACAAACAAAAACAAACAACAAAAATAACTGTAACTCGTTGCATAGAACTACAGCAATCCTATAGCAGACAAGTATCACAGCCAAACTAAAGAAATACAGCAGTTTTACCGAAGGAGATAAAAAAAAACACAATATGAGAAAGTACCGAAACTCACGATTGAGTACCACAGACGCACTGTAAAACCCCTATAGGATTATTTAGGACAAATTACAACAAGTCTAGAGTTTCTCAAAGCTAAAAGCAAACTAGTTATATTTACTTTAACAGGGTCTGTGTGTGTGTGTGTGTGTGTGTGTGAACTGAACTGTGACTGCCTCGACGCAGCTAGCTCGGTTAGCTGCCGTTAGCCATTTTCTACTCACTTTGTCGTCTTCGGGGATGAGAGTCTCAACGTCTTTTTTCGTATCTTTCTGCGCCAAGGCAGAGTTGAAAGAAACCTTAACCATCCTGGAATAGACTTCAAAAACACACCGTGCGAGAGCGAGCTGCAAAAAAAAATCACGACGATGCAAAACAAAAAGTAAAGAAAGAGTAGAAAGAGGTTTTGCTCCGAAGTGAGTTGTTGTACTTCTCTCTCCGGCCAGTCTCAATCTGCTGTATTGGTGTCGAGTCGAGCTAGCTAGGATCATACAATAGAACTTCCTGTTATGGCTTTCAAAATAAAAGCCTAATTGACGAACCTGTGGCGACACTTGCATGGAATGATAGAAAAGTGCATAATAAGGCAATTTTTTAAAACAAAAGTTAAGGCGGCTTTGTGGGGAGTGTTGATGGTTCACTTTTAAGGGAGGGAGTTTGAACCATGGGCGTGGGGTTGCAAGGGGGGCTAGTAGGTTTATCTTGTAATTTGTTTGTTTCCATCGATTTGTTTGTTTTTATGTATTGTGTTTGTTTGTTTCCATCGAGGACTTTGGAAATAAGTGTTTTTAGTAATGCTTTTAAGTGCTATCCTCTGGGATTTTGTGTCATGATACTCTTTTGAGTTGTTGTGCTTTTAAATTCCTAATAAAATCAATTCAATTCAATTCAATTCAAGGAATTTGTAGTAAATCATGATACCTTTGTTTATTTAATAATTTTTCACAGCATGTACTCATGGCCATGGCAGGCGCAAGATAACAAACTTCTCAAACACAAAATGTATACCAGACAACATGATAAAGACAGTGTGTTGAAAACTTTAAGATTACACTGACTGGCCCAAAGTGGGCGCTACAATTACAGGTCAGATTTTGAAAAATTCAGTAACCAGTCATGTCCCCCACACCAAAAGTTTGAATGACACGGAATTTGTGGCACATATCCAGCATGCATCATGTATACATTCAACCAATATTGGTCGCCATAAATGCCAAAAAGAAAAGACTATCAGACAATGCAAATGACTAGAAAAAGTGACAAATTGTATACTTTTATTTTGAAGTCAAAACCCCTCTGTTCCGCTGTTACCCCTGTCTATCTCTGGCTAGCTTGACGCATCTGTCTATAGTTGTGGCTCCGGGAGAATATAAACAAAACTCACCAGACAACTGGGGAGGGTTGCCATATGCGGGGTACTATCCCCCTATCAGGGCGACTATCAGAGCTAGCTCGAGTTCTCTCACAGCAGATAAAGCACGGCGGCGTTCCGTGTTATTATACAATACTAACATGGTTATAACGAATATTATGAAGATCACACGCTAGAAAATAAATAGAGAACAGTGACATCCGGGTAACAGAAATGATAGACATTTGCACGGGCTGTTTGCGGTCGATACAAACTGATCAAAGTGCAGAATCTGCGGCCAGAAAAGAAAAACTTACACATGAATATCTTAAAAAGCTTGTGACTGTACATACAGATTGGATAATTGATCACCAACGCGATTATTCTTGGATAGCTTCATTACTCGCTCGTCATGTGGGGGTTTTCGTCTGAACTTGGCAACCTCCATATCCACAGTGAGTTTTGGCCGTCAGAGGGCGAACTTTCCTTTCCAGCTCAGTTTATAGGAATATGAACAAATACAGAACAATTTTCTTAAAACATCGGTTTGATTATTATTTTAGTGACTCACCAGGCTAGTCCAGTTAATTAAAGTTAAATTATGCAAAAGTCTATCTTTTAATTTTCTTGAATCTTGAACAGTCCGTATCATATGAATGTAGAGCCAAGTGGGTCTCTCCTGCTGCTTTAAGATATGACTAATAATAATATTTTTAAGTAAGTATATGTAACTATATAACTTATAATTATATAGTAATAATCAGTGGTGGAAAGTAACTAAGTACATTTACTCAAGTACTGTAGGCCTACTTAAGTACAATTTTGAGGTACTTGTACTTTACTTCAATATTTCCATTTGATGCTACTTTATACTTCCACTCCACTACATTTCAGAGGGAAATATTGTACTTTCTACTCCACTACATTTATTTGACAGCTTTAGTTACTTTTCAGATGGAGATTTGACACAATGGATAATATAACAAGCTTTTAAAATACAACACATTGTTAAAGATGAAACCAGTGGTTTCCAACCTTTTTGGCTTTTGACGTCTTACAAAAAGCAGTGTGTAGTCGGGTCACATTTCAGATGTCTATGAGTTGTTAACAGCTCCACCAAATAGTGATTTTTCCCTCTAAACCTCACATGGTTTCATTTCAATAAATGTTCAAATGATCCAATATTTCAGCAAAAATCAAAGATTAGAGAAAAAGTCCAAAAACTGAGAACAGATTTGTGTATCAGAACTTTGTTTTTTCTTCTTTCCTCTCCCATTAATCATCTCACGACCCCTCAGATTTATCTGGTGACCCTTTGGAGGGGCCAGACCCCTAGGTTGGGAACCACCGGACTAAACTAGCTAACTGTATATAAAGTAGTTCGAACTAGCTCCACCTCCAGCAGCTACAACAGTAACATGCTGCTTACACACTGATGCTTCAGTATTAATAATCTAATGATGTCATATATAATAAAATATCAGAGGGACCAAACCACTACTTTTACTTTAATACTTTAACTACATTTTGCTGCTAATACTTATGTACTTGTGCTTAAGTAGGATTTTTCATGCAGGACTTTTACTTGTAATGGAGTATTTTTACATTGCTGTATTGGTACTAATGTATTGGTAATAATTAACCTTCCTTTAACCCTGTTGACTCTCCTGTGGGTGAGTTATGTTTTCCTCCAACTTTCAAAAACAAGAACACTCTTTATTTCAGCAGAATATTATGTCTGTTCCTTCTATTACAGCATACTGGAATAACCTGGTAGATCATGTTTGCTGGGTGTTACCTCATAAATATTGAATCACTTCATATTTCTCTGCCAGTCTTCATCTGAAACAGTTCAGGTCAGATGACTGGAAGCAGATTTCCCTTTTCACAGAAACCGGTTCTGCAGATTTGTCAGATAATATTCCTGCTGACTTTCTTCTGTTTGATCAGAAAGTCTTGTTTGGATTCCAGGACAAATCCAAGAAAGAAACATTTTTATTTGATACAATGATACAATTTGATTATTCTGGTTCAGTTTTATCTTCACAAATGCAAAATGTCTCCATGTTCATTAAGGAATCTGAACAAAACGTTAAAGCAGTTGTGTTTGTATAAATCTCCAGAACCAGGCTTCTCTTTCTCTTTCTTGTTCTTTTCTTTTTGTATTATGAAATAGCCTATGCCTGTTTTTTTTATTAATAAAATAATATTAACTACAACAATAATATTAATGTCAAATTGTGATGAAAACCACAGAAAAAGATGATATGCTTCCTGATATCCTTCATATAATATAATATATTTAAAGTTACAGATTTGTTTAATTGTTTAATTTAAACCACCACCCCACCTTAGAGATATTAATAATAAACTGATCCGGACTGTATTTGTCTGTTTTGATAAATACTTGTGTGTTTGTATATTTAGTACATGCTTTGCATTACCAAGTATATTTGTATTAAATGTGAAAACAGCTCCTTCCCAGCAGACGTCGCTAGTAGATCCAGATCTCCGTTTGTTTGTGATCGTTTCCTCTCTTGTTGTCTGACGCGTCATTTCCGGACTTGCGCAGACGCGAGAACCAACCATGGCGATGGCTGAAAAATCAACGAAAGAGCGGCTGTTGTCTGTTCTGGACGATCTGGAGGTTTTATCCAGGTACAGCTGGGTTATCAGCTTCAGTTTGTCGTTAAATCTTTACTCACTTTCTATCTCTTTGTCTGGAACAGTTTAGATTATCAGGCTGATCGTAGAAACTCTGACGGCTTCACTTCCAGTCAGTCAGTCGGTCTGAAACAGGCGCTCTGCTGCGGACTAACGTTAGCTTGTGAAACAAATACATGAGTTTATTAGCCGTATGCTCGTTTCGTATTATTGCTTCAAACAGTATCGTTTCCGAGGTTGCTCAGTGTGTTGGGTCCCTCTCCTCAACTGTACGGTCTGACCTTAGAAATCCTTTCATTTCAAAAACATTCAATTTCCATGACACAAAAATCTCCTCATCAAAGAGCCAACTCAACATATCACCTTCAGACATGAAATGAAATTCATCCTCAACAACACCAAGATCACAAAAAATACATAAACGCCTACAAAACGTCTCCAGATGGTCCAGAACGCTGCTGCAAGGCTGCTGACCAGGTCCAGCAGGATGACTCACATCTCACCCATCTTAGCTTCCTTACATTGGCTTCCCATCAAGTTTAGGATTCAATTTAAGGTTCTTGTAATCACATATAGAGCCCTGCATGGTCATCTGTGACCTGCTCCATCCCTACTTTACCAGCAGGTCACTCAGGTCTTCTGAGCAGGGATTACTCAAAAACAAAAGGTGATCCAGTCTTTGAAATTGTGGCTCCTAAACCGTGGAACACTCCTCCACTGGACTTAAGATCCGCGGTCTCTGTTGACACTTTTAAAAAGCAGCTAAAGACTCATCTGTTCAGACTGGCCTTTGTCTCGCCTCTTGTGTCTGTATTTCTGTGTGTTTTTATGTCCTTTGTTTTTATGTTTTATTGTTTCTTACTTATTTGATGGCCTTATTTTAATTATTTTACTCCTGTGAAGCACTTTGTGACTTTGCTCTGTGAAAGGCGCTATAAAAATAAACTTTACTTACTTACTTTCTTTATGAATTCATTGTGTTTTCTTCACTCCAGAGAGCTGATAGAGATGCTGGCGCTGTCTAGAGGACAGAAGCTGCCGCAGCCAGGAGAGGACAGCCAGGTGAGTCTGTCTCCTGATATTACCGTTCACCAGATATTCACCAGATATTCACCAGATATTCCCCTGATATTCACCAGATATTCACCAGATATTCACCAGATACTCCCCTGATATTCACCAGATATTCACCAGATATTCACCAGATATTCCCCTGATATTCACCAGATATTCACCAGATACTCCCCTGATATTCACCAGATATTCACCAGATATTCACCAGATACTCCCCTGATATTCACCAGATATTCACCAGATATTCACCAGATACTCCCCTGATATTCACCAGATATTCACCAGATACTCCCCTGATATTCACCAGATATTCACCAGATACTCCCCTGATATTCACCAGATATTCCCCTGATATTCACCAGATATTCACCAGATATTCACCAGATACTACCCTGATATTCACCAGATATTCACCAGATACTCCCCTGATATTCACCAGATATTCACCAGATATTCCCCTGATATTCACCAGATATTCACCAGATATTCCCCCGATATTCACCAGATATTCACCAGATATTCACCTGATATTCACCAGATATTCCCCTGATTATTCACCAGATATTCCCCTGATATTCCCCTGATATTCCCCTGATATGCACCAGATATTCACCAGATATTCCCCTGATATTCACCAGATATTCCCCTGATATTCACCAGATATTCACCAGATATTCACCAGATATTCCCCTGATGTTCCCCTGATTTTCACCAGATATTCCCCTGATATTCACCAGATATTCACTAGATATTCCCCTGATTTTCACCAGATATTCCCCTGATATTCCCCTGATATTCCCCTGATATTCCCCAGATATTCACCAGATATTCCCCTGATATTCACCAGATATTCCCCTGATTTTCACCAGATATTCCCCAGATATTCCCCTGATATTCACCAAATATTCACCAGATATTCCCCTGATATTCACCAAATATTCACCAGATATTCCCCTGATTTTCACCAGATATTCCCCAGATATTCCCCTGGTTCACAGTCTGTGGTCACATGTCTCCTGCTCTTCCAGTAAAGTGAACCAGTGTGTGTGTCTGAGCAGAGCCTCTGGCCCTCAGCCTCAGCTCCTCAGTCTTCAGCTGGAGCCGGCAGCAGTCTGCTTATTTAAAATGTACAGCTGAGTGATTTTCCTAATGGAACAGTCCTGATATACCGTATGCTGCTGCCTCCTTCTGTCTTTGTATGGGAGAGAAGGTCAAACAATTCAGCGCTGATTCAACACACACACTTTCGCTCCATCCTTATCCATTTACCATATCTTACTACTTGCTGCTGTAGCAACCCCATTTCCCCATGAAGAGGAATCAAAAGTTTCATATAATCTCACGCATTTACCTGCTGACTTACTTCACCAGCTGCTGAGACTTCTGACTTTCATAAGTCACTTTATATCTCTCACTCTGTGTTGGTGTAAACTACTGAATGCCCCTTTTAATGATTCATAAAAAAGACAGAAGTTGTCCTATGGAGTATGTACAGTATGTTTGTACAGTAGGCCTAAGTATGGTGATTTTGGGATATCGTGACGCACAGTTCTGCTGTCTGACCTGATGAGAACACACCACCACACCATCAGTTCAATGGGATGATCAATCAATTTGATTATTTAACATGATTTTGCATATGTGAGCCATATTGCTATATACATTTATATTGAGAAAAATCATCTTATTTCAACCATATTGCTCAGACCTAATCACGGCTAGTAATGGAATAGCGTTTGTGCTGTGATGTGCTGTTCATTGACTCCCCCTGTGCGTGCGTGTGTGTGTGTGTGCATGTGTGTGCGTGTGTGTGTGCGCGTGCTCAGGTGCTGGAGCTGCTGGTGCAGAGGGACCGGGAGCTGCAGCAGCTGATGCAGGCGGCGCAGCAGCAGGGCAAAGTTCACCAGGAGATGCAGCAGCTGGAGAAGGAGGTGGAGAAGAGAGACAGCGACATCCAGCAGCTGCAGAAACAGCTGAAGGAGGCCGAGCACATCCTGGTGGGTACACACACACACACACACACACACACATATATAGGCATCTGGCCTGACTCTGACCAGCCTCTCTCTCTCTCTCTCTGTGCTTCAGGCCACTGCTGTCTACCAGGCGAAGGAGAAGCTCAAATCCATCGACAAAGCCAGGAAAGGTGAGCCGGGTCTGGGTGTGGGCCTCGGCCTGTTCACTCTGGTTTCTGTCAGAAGGCCGGTGTGTAAACTGAAGTTTTGCTTTTTTTTTTTTTTTTTTTTTTTTTTGCAGGAAGCATCTCGTCAGAGGAAATCATCAAGTACGCTCACAGGATCAGCGCCAGCAACGCCGTGTGCGCTCCGCTCAACTGGGTGCCAGGTACCGCTCCACAGCTCCGGGTCACACAATTCGACTTGAATTCAATTCGACTTTATTTCAGACACATATAGGTCCATATCAGCAAGAAAAGAGACATATAAAAATATAAAAAAAAAGTAAACTACGAGCACAAGACAGCACAAAAATATGTACAAGATCACGGAAGTTCACAAGTGCACAAGTGATTAAAACACATACAGACATTTGTTCCAATGTTTCCAGAAACAAGAGGAATACCTTGTGTCACTTTTTGTAGGCTCAGTTAAAGCCATTATGATTACATTTTTTGACTCAACTAGCCGACACACAAATTTATACATGGAAATTCCTCAACACAGCATGGAAGGTGGGGGACATTGCGAGTCACAAACATGTGACTTGCACTTGTCCATCTTGGGAGCTTAAGCAAGATTCTGAATGCATCAGATGTATTGGCCTTTAAATTAAGATCAGACGTCGGCTGAGTCAGTGTTGTACAGTGCTGATATGATGGAGGTTGAGTGTAGGGCTGCGACTAACGATTATTTTCATTGTCGATTAATCTGTCGATTATTTTCTCGATTAATCGATTAGTTGTTTGGTCTATAAAATGTCAGAAAATGGTGAAATCAATCAAAATGTTATTTATAGAGCACGTTTTGTACAAATGAATGGAATTCAAAGTGCTTTCCAGTGCAGCAGATAAGACGGGAAACGGATAGGTTACAGCAACAGAGTCAAATACACACAACAGTTAGAGGTAAAACAAAAGATAAGACACATTATAAAAATACAAATAAGAATAATAAGATGAGCTAAAGCACTAAACATGACACACCTAGTTAAAAGTAGGGCTGCAACTAACGATTATTTTCATTGTCGATTAATCTGTGGATTATTTTCTCAATTAATGGATTAGTTGTTTGGTCTATAAAATGTGAGAAAATGGTGAAAAATGTGGATCAGTGTTTCCCAAAGCCCAAGATGACGTCCTCAAATGTCTTGTTTTGTCCACAACCCAAAGATATTCAGTTTACTGTCATAGAGGAGGAAAGAAACCAGAAAATATTCACATTTAAGAAGCTGGAATCAGAGAATTTTGACTTATATTTCTTAAAAAATTACTCAAACCGATTAATCGATAATCAAAATAGTTGGCGATTAATGTAATAGTTGACGACTAATCGATTCATCGTTGCAGCTCTAGTTGGCTGTGTGATTTCACTCTGTGGCTTCAGAGGTTTCAGACTGTAAAGCCACAGTGAAACCTGCCTCACTCTGCCGTAAAGAGCCGCTGACACAGAATTTCATCAGTCTGGTGTCAGTGGAGAGTTTTAGTGTCCCGTGATGTCCTATGAGACTTTTCCGTTTAACTCAGGCAGAGTCCCAGAGACTTGTGTAGGAGGAGATCAGGTCTATCAGTGTTGTTGCAGTTGCTGCTGGTCACCAATAAAGGTCAATAGAAGAATTGATGCCCCTTTAAAGTCACACTGAAAATTAAAAATGACCTTTTCACCTTTTTAGCTCATTCTATTTTACCCATTTGACAATTTACTACAAAAAAATTACAAATGTTTACTTTATTTTTTATGTCAAAATCCCATTACCTCCTGGAAAACAGAGTGGTGACCTCATGCTGCACCAGGAAGGAACACAAAATATTCCAACCAATGAAACGTTTCCGATCGTTTTTGAACAGTCCCGCCCCTCCGCCTCTCCCATCAAATCAAACTGATCTCCCATTGGTTTACACTTTTGAACGATCCCTGAAATCATCACATCACATTAAGAAAGCGAGACGCTCTCAAAATGTTTTTGTTTCATTGTGACTCGAACCCGTGTTTCATCAGGTGACCCGCGCCGGCCCTACCCCACTGACCTGGAGATGCGGAGTGGCATGCTGGGTCACATGGCCAACCTGCCGACCAATGGCGTGAACGGACACCTGCCAGGTGACGCGCTGGCTGCTGGGAGGTTGCCAGGTAAGTCCGGCCAGAGATTTATCGGCTTTGATAAGAGGGTTTACACACACACACACACACACACACACCTGTTTATTTATAAGTCAAACCCTTTGCCTGTTCCTCAGTAAAACTCTGTTCACTGACTTCACACACAATTAGCAAATCTTCTGTCAAGCCTTAGAAGCAAATCATGAGTTTCATTCAGGATGTAGTAACAGGCAGAGCTGGACGTCCACATCTTGATTCATCTGCTGTACACCTGAACCTCATTTTGACTGGGAGTGAGACTGCTGGGGAGAATCAGAAAGCACTTTTTCCACTAGCTCACATATCAAAGGCTTGGAGCCAAAGGGGCGTAAGTGCGTTTTAGTAGATTTTACAGGAGAGCCAAAACAAATTTTGATTAAACTTGGATCAGCTGCCATTACCACATACTAAGCACAATATTTTAACTTTTTGTGTTATCAGATTGAGCATTACTATAAAAACAGTGCTGCTACAGTTTAAGTTGAATTATATTTGTTAACTTTTTTAAAAATGGCAAAAGAGTGAAATAGGCCTTTTCGGCACAAAGATTGTCCCAATACAGCCATGCAGCATATGGGCGTATGTAAGTAAACAATTGTAAAACACATTCATTTTAATACAAATCTAGCAATTACACTTCAATCAACACTGAAATATAAAACAAGATCAGAATGAATATCTTTATCTTGAAGTAATGCTCAGCAACTTTCACCAAGGCCTTTAAAATTGTAGACTACATGGAACATATCAAATTGATTGATACATTTTCTTCTGTTAAAAACTTTTAATAAACCTTTTTAATAAACCTCTATAGACATAAACTACTTTTGATTCTAAACTTTTGATACTTTTTTCTCTTTTGCTAGTATAATACATGTTTGTATGTGTCCCAGGACACATCACTTATTGATGTGTCCTGGGACTCATTCACATACCTGTAAAACTCCTCATAACACTGAGGGAGAACTTCAGCTCCCAGTCTGACTATCAGAGCTCATCTTGACCAGTTCACACTCCTAACATTATAAAATAACATTTTGAATCTATAGGCCTAAGTATTTCATGGGAATATTAACATATTTACATTCATCTAATATTGACCTAGAATATGAATTAGGATATGAATAGGATTCTAAAAATGATGTGATCATGCTGCCATGCTAGCATTACTTACGTCAGCATGCATTTTGAGCTGACCTAAGTGCTGTTAGAATCCTCTACCCACAATGCTCGTTCAGTGTCAAAAGTGGGGTTTTGCTTGGTGTCAAAAGGGCGTAAGTGCAGTTACGCCCTTTTGACAGCAAACAAAACCCTACTTTTACTGTTATGGCTTTCAGTTTTTGTTTAATTAAAACTTATGGGTCATGATTTCAGTTGTGTCCTTTTGGCACTGAAAAGATCTCACTGAGACCTTTCAATTGATATATAATACTCATATTCGGAGGTCAATTTTACATTGATCAGCTGTTTTTAAAAGACGTCTAAATGGTTCTAGACGTCGAGGCTCCAACTCTTCATGTTTTGGAGTAGAGACTAGGGCTAAAGACAAGACAGTTTACTGTGTCACAGTAACCTACATTTGGAAACAAATCCACCTTATCACACTATTCACTTTTACTGAGAACGTTACTGAATGGATCTACAGCCACACCACAACAAGCTGACTCAGCTGCTCTCTGGTTTATTGACTAACACACACTTGTACCCCCCCCCCCCCCACCCAGACGTCCTCACCCCTCAGTACCCCTGGCAGTCGTCGGACGTCTCGGTGGGGATGCTGCCTCCTCACCACGGAAACGACTTCGGCCTGGAGCCTCCGGGCCACAACAAGGAGAACGAGGACGACGTGGAGGCCATGTCCACCGACTCCTCCAGCAGCAGCAGTGACTCCGACTGAGAGTGTGTGTGCGTGTGTGTGTGTGCGTGTGTGCGTGTGTGTGTGTGTTGGGCGGTTGGATGAAAACACCTGGGGAAGCAGACATGGTGACAGGAATGATGCTGGGGTAGATTTGCATGTTGGCGTCTCTCACTTGGTCTTGACAGGTAAACCTCTCCTCCTGCACATAAAACCAGCGGGTTCACACCTGTTCTCTGGGGGTTGTTGAAAGGCATTCTGGGAAACGCAGTAAATCACTAGCTGAAGTAGAAGCAGAGGAGGCGGGTCGAGGGGAAGAGGGTTCACCAAACCAATAAATGACACACTTCAGCACAGAATACCTCTGGGATGTGTTGAATGTGCTGACAGTGGAAGAGGATCAGAGGGGGGTTTTTTCCTTTAGAAGGGATCTGAACTGGCAACCCACTGGTCAGTAAATCCATTTAGGAAAAAAAATCATTACTTGAAGTTCATCATGAATTAAGTCTGAAACCAGACAGAACCAGACTTTTCCATTGCAAACATGCTATGTTTAATAATTTAGTAAATGAATAAGTAATTAAACTCTTTAGTAGTTATATTCAGTGTTCTAAAAAAAAGTATTTATTGGTAGATACATGCTTTTTATGAACCAGTAAGGACAGATTATTGAATGTCCATCAGCCTCCCAGAGAAGCTGAATTCTTCCTCTCTCTCTCTCTCTCTCTCCCCCTTTCTCACTCACTGTTGGTTCCCCTCTCTCTGTCCCTCTCTCTCTCTCTCTCCCCCTCTCTCACTCACTCTTGGTTCCTCTCTCTCTCTCCCCCCCCCCCCCCCCCCTCTCTCTCTGGTTTGTGGGTCTTGGTTGAAAAGCAAGGTATCGTCAGTTTTGTTTTACTTGATATTAATGATACCAGGGTATCACAGTTAATTTGACAGTGATATATTGATGTTTAAGGTTTGATCTCCTTGAGCCAAACACTCGCTCTCTATCTGCTGGTTCACTGTGAGCCAGTCTGGATATGAGTTTGACTAAATGACTAAAAAATGTAAATTTGACCGTTTGAAGAGAAGTTTCATGAACAAGTCCCATTATTGATTTTTAGGTGAATATACCCATAATTAATATCCTCCTAATAATCACAGATTGGGGCTTTTTTTTTTTGTATAAA